>NW_009926931.1:0-19202 GCF_000696875.1 Nestor notabilis | reverse complement strand
GAGCTTTAAGGCCCCTTCCAACCCAGACCAGCCTGTGGTTTGCTCTTGGAGGTCTGGGGAGTGCCCTGCCTGTACACTGCTGAGGAAAGGTGCTTCCCTGGTAGCAGCGGTGACCCGAGAGGATTATTTTTTTCAGGTTCAGAGCCCCTTCTCCGTCCGGAGCTCAGCTGCAGAGGTGGTTGGTTCCCAGTGCTTGTGTGTGCATCAAACTAGTTAATACAGCCTTTAGACCTGGTTTAGTATGTTTCGGGAGGTCATTTGGGCAGTCGGCATTGTTCCCAAACATTTGCCCTGAGTGGTTTGAGTGTAACTCAAGTAAAAAATGTGTTGCCAGCTCAGAGTCCTTTTCTGGCCCCATCTTTTCGTTCATTCCTGGGTGGTTCTTGTGCAGTTTGAAGAAGCCTTTTTGGGGGAAGTGTCTTTGGTAAGCTGTTTTGGTGTTGGGATATGTTTTGTTCTTGGTTTCTCTGCTGTAAAGTCCACGAATGTCTGTCTGGGTTAGTTCTAATGACGTTTTCCCAAGTGGAAATGCAGTCAGAAAAACCTGTGTTCCTTTCTCATCCGTTATTGTGGAGACAGCAGATGGCAGTGACTTAATGGTTACTCTCATCAAGGAGGGTCTTCAACCAGTAAGTGTTAGTGGATACTTGGCTTAAAATCCACAAATAACTTAGGTTTTTATCTAACTTTATGTTTTAATTGAGGGCAGGTAATATACTAAAACACTCATGAGAGATGTTATAAATGAGTTCTGATGCATCATCTGTCAGACTTACATTTGCTTTATGAATAACCTGTCCATTCCTGTTTCTTCTACCTTTTTGAGACCTTTGGGACCCCCTGCCAGGGAGGCACCCTCCCTTCCTGAGGGGATCTTGGAAGCTGTGCCTACAGGCAGTAGCTTGTGAGCCACCAGCCTGCCAAAAGGGCAAGCTCTTGTTCTTTCTTTCCAGTTGTGTGGCCCTTCCCTTCTCTTTTCACAGTTCAGGTGCTTATTGGGTTTTCTGCCATTTTAGTGAGGTGGACCTTTCTATTGTTTTGTTTCTCAGCTTTCTGCGGGAATAATTTTGTTGTTTTATGGAGTTAAATGCAGAGTAGGGTATGGGTGTGCAGGGAGCAGCAGAAGAAGAAGGGATGCTTTGCATCATGCTTTATTTTCAGCAGGTATAAGCCCTTATGTTGGTTCTGCATATTTCATGAGAGTTCCACTGTCTTTTGAACACTATGGCTTACCTGTGCTTTTCCTTTTCCCTTTCAAAGCCTGCCTTGATGTTTGGAGTTTGCTGGCTGTTGGTCTTGTTTAGCTGTAATGCTGCCTGCTACCCAGTGCCAAAGGGGGATCTTTTTCCTGGGATGAGATCCCAGGCATCAATAGGATGTGCTGGGGTTGTTTCGGATTGAGTTTTCTCTCCAAAAGTATCCGTCTGCAGCCTTATATGTTTGTCAGCCTGTAAAGAGCACTGTCACCTGGTCTTAGACTCAGCAAGTCGCCTGCCATACCACAGGTGTGATGGGCTGCTTCCTGATGTTAAGATGACTTCTCAGAGTGCTGCTCTGAAAAATTAATTAAAATAATTGAGTTCCCCATATCCCTGCTGTTCAACTCTTGATATTTTAGGTAAAAGTAATGAGTTTTAAACATTGGGTGGTAGGGAGTGGGATCAGATGTTTCCTTTGCATTGGTGGTGAGAGTGGAGGAAATAAGTGACATACAAACAACAGTAACAGCTAATATCTTTTCATTTTGACCCTAAAGCGTCTGCCAGCTTTTTTGGACAATACCAGAAAAGTGACAATTACATTTTAAAATGGGTGGGGAATTACCAGGGGAAACAACTACTTGAAACCTTCATTTTGAGGCCATAGAGAAAAGACATGCTTATTTTTTTAGCTAGTGTGAATGTGATCATATCATTCAGTATCTGCTGATTTGTTATTGTGAATGTCTTTACAGCAAGTCCCCTTTTGCTGGGTAGTTCTGGATCTGAAGGAACAGGAGTGTGGAGTTTGTGGTTGACTGGTACAGGAGCCTAGCTTGTAGGGTGAATGTTGAGAGAAGCTGTTTAACACAAAAAATCAGTAAAGAATAGTTGGAAACAAAACAGAAAATGGTAAAAAACAAAAGCAAACACACAAATACCCCAAACCACGAAGAAACCGAAACCTAAAATAATTCAAGTTCTGATTTTGAGAGGTTACTTGTAGATTGTCAATTTAAAGTATTACCAACACAGATATTTAAGCATTGAATATTTTCAGAATTCTTTGAAAAGATCATCCCCCTGACTGGTATCAAACACATTGCCACTGATTTTCCACTAAGTCAGCGGGTAGCTTCATTGACCTAGCGCAGTCTGCTCCTGTAGGTGCAGAGCTCTTCTGCATTTCAGGATGTTACACAAGTTGAAAAGTGGAAGTCAAGGGACAATTGTGCTTTTTTGCTTTCCTTCCCCAGTAGAAGGATGCTCTGTAATTGGTGGAGGTAGTGGTCAGAGGTGGTCAGCTTAAACGATCCAGAGAAGGCTACAAGGGCTGCAGCACCTCCTGTATGAAGACAGGCTGAGAAAATTGTTCAGCCTGGAGAAGAGAAGCTGTGTGGAGACCTCAGAGCAGCCTGCCAGTATCTGAAGGGGGCCTACAGGGATGCTGGGGAGGAACTGTAGTGATAAGACAAAGGGTGATAGGTTTAAACTTTAACAGGGGAAGTTCAGATTAGATAAAAGGAAGAGGTTCTTTACTGTGAGTGTGATGAGGCACTGGTACACCACTGCCCAGAGAAGTGGTAAATGCTTCATCAGTGGCAACCATTGACCAAGGCCAACTTGGATGGGACTTGGAGCAACCTGGTCTAGTGGAAGGTGTCACTGCCTGTGGCAGGGAGTGGGAACTGCTTGAGCTTTAAGGTCCTTTCCAGTCCAAACCAGTCTGAGATTCTATGGCTATAATAAGAAAATTGAATCAGTTGTGTGTTTTGGTGCGTTTTCCTGAGAAATTAATTTCCTTCTAGTTAAAATTATTTGTGCACTTGATATGTTACTGTTTTGAGCCACTTAAATTTCATCAGTGGCATTTTAATTGTTATCTAGATAACTTCATGCCAAGATATAAAAGGAGTAGCACGGGGTGGTGTCTGCTCTGGTTTCCAAAAATGTGTTTTGAAGAGCTTTTTTCTGAAATGATGCTGGTTGCTAACCTGTTTCTAGAGAGACTTCAGAGCTTGCATTTCACACAACATGGACTGCAGCCTTTAAGTACTTTTTTATGGGCTGCCTATTAAGCTAATTTTTGTGGGAGTTGTTGTATAAATAACCCCATGAAATATTAATATATTTGCTAGGTAAAAATGTTTGCATGATGAATGATGATTTGTGTTGAAAGCATGACTGAGTTGTTGAATTTGAGGTAGGAAACATGAGCAGGTGTGAAAATACCTTAACCAGTGTAGCGCTGGTAAGCTTACCTGGCTTACTAGTGGAGAACAATTTTACTCTTAAAGCACACCTTGAGTTCGATTAATCAGTGTATTAACTGGATTTCATAATTGCTAACCTTCACTTGCATTGCACTCACAAAGAATAGGTAATATTTAAAGCATTATATCCGTCCATAAAGCAGTGAGGCATTGTAGGCTAAATAATTTTTCTAAAATCAAATGGTCATTGTTAAGATGGGATTAGAGATTGAAGTTTCGGCTTCCTGCTCCTTTATTCTTCCTCAGTGATTCCATTTCTTTGGTAGCATCTTTTTGGCAGGGATGGTATAATTGAGCCTGAATGCTCTCCTTTCTTGGCAAAATAAGGCATTCTTCACATTGAGGATTGGGTTAAGAACAAAACAAATCAACCATGTATTTAAAGAGTATTTTTGCTGTTATTTCAGACCCATACTTGGTGTAAAAGGCCAGAAAAATTCATTTGAGGGGATACATAGACTAGGAAGCATGTAACATTCGATGGGTTGGGAACTGGCATGTTTCTTCCACATAAATCTTTTATTCTTCACTCTCTGTATACCTGAGCTCCTGATAAAATAGTGCCAGTGAAATTACCTAGCTTTAAGATTATTAATGGGAAAGAGAAACCAGATGGTAACACATGCTTTGAGTCTTCATCTCTGAAAGGTTGTGTGTGCTCAGTCCCTGTGCTTGTTCTTCACTGGAAATGAGAAGGCTTCCCTGAAGTTTTTTGATTGCACTGAGGTGGGTTAAGTGTGATCTGTCATGGTAGCTCAATTTATCTTTATTTTTTTTCTCTTTTATCTCCATAATTTATAGAGCTGA
This sequence comes from Nestor notabilis, assembly GCF_000696875.1. Lineage (NCBI taxonomy): Eukaryota > Metazoa > Chordata > Aves > Psittaciformes > Psittacidae > Nestor > Nestor notabilis. The sequence continues at coordinate 14,923 of NW_009926931.1, read as the reverse complement.
AGAGCAGAAGTTTTGTTTTGCCTGAGCACATTTGAGCATGTATTCACAGCTTTCCCATGCCCAAGTAGAGGCTGGCATTTAAAGTACCTTTTTTGAGCTGTCTGGGTTGTGGCAGCAAATGACTGTTTACCTGTCCAGAGCTGTAAGTAACTGAGAGCTGTGGATTAAACATAGCAATGGGTAGGAAATGCAGATAGTGAAGACAACTGTTTACTGAGCTGGCCCATCTCCCTCGGTACTTATCATACAATCCCAGACTGGTTTGGGTTGGAAGGGACGCTTAAAGCTCATCCAGTTCCAACCTGCTGCCATGGGAGGGGACCCCTTCCACTAGAGCAGGTTGTTCCAAGCCCCGTCCAACCTGGCCTTGAACACTGCTGGTGGAGGGGCAGCCACAGCTTCTCTGGGCAACCTGTGCCAGGATGGTTTGGTTGTGTCCCACAAAACCTTCAGCTCTCTCTGACTTTTAGGTGAGCTGGTTTGAATGGGAACTGCCTGTTTCACAGGGTGGTAAGTATATAGTTGTGGGATGGAGGCTGTTCTGGTTCTCTAATCACTATTGCGAAGGAGTAGGCAGTTGGTATTCCGGTCATGCTCTTAGAGCGCCTACAGCATTATCATCTAGTTCAGATATTAACACAAAAAGGGAATTTTTTTTTTTTAAGGCAATGATCAAAACCCTGGAAAATGTACCTGAAGCCTTGCCGAGGGCTTTGCTTACACTCTCCCTTTTTTCTAAGGAATCACCTGGTGGTGATTCAAAGCTACCTGCCCAGGCATGGGAGTTTAAGAACTCTTACATTTTGAAGGCAAATAAAAAGGAGAATTCTTACCCATAGTGGAAGTTGAGCTAACTTAAACTAAAAATGTGTTGCACTTTTGAGAGATTGAATTAATTATTGGGCTGTAACTGGATGCTGAACTCTGTATAAGTTGAAGCCTGTGTATTTAGAAATTTTGAGATACCATTCTGTCTCAAATGGAATTTTATTAAGATTTACAGTGGTTTCTGGCTGATGCAAATTGATATGAATGGTCAAGGCTGGTACTACCTGCTTCAGAAATTTATAAAATATAAGATGGTTCTGCCAAAGGTAATGGAAGGGAATAGTTGGACCAAAGAGGAAGGGGTTGAGATGATTAAGTTTTGAAGAACATTTAAGCAACAACAAAAGAAAATGATGGTGATAAGATTAGAACACTTCTTGAAGCTTTTTCTCCTGAGGCTTAGCGTCTTAACTGAGATTAGCACATTTTTGTTCTAAAGTTCTTGTTTTTCCTTGCATTGAGATAGTGTAAGCCCAATTTCCTCCTGGCTGTTGTAGTTAAGTCTTGATGTAAAATTCTAAATACACTTAAAAAATCTGCTTTCTGTTTGGATTACTTTGGAATCAGCCTTTGGCTTCATCTGGGGATGTAGCAGTATTTAAAAGTACCCTTTTCATCTTAATAACATCACATGTGAGCTGATTAAAAGTTACACTGGTGTCTCTTCTGCTAGGTTTTGAACTTACTGTCTTGTGAACAGCATGTTAAGCACCAGTTCTTGGTTCTCCATATCCTTGATGATCTTAACAGTTGCTGTGTTTATCTGAAAGAGTTCCTCTTGTGTTTTTTCTCGGGGGTGGGTTTGGTTTTTTTGTTTTGTGCTGTTCTTGGCAGGCTGATGCTTGTGGTAGGTGGTTATGCATTGCCTTGGCCTGGGACATTTGGCTTAATAAAAGCGATTATTTTACAAGCCTGCTTCCTCTGGTGAGCTGGCACTGCTGGCCTGCCTGCAGCTCTGAATACTGAGGAGGAAAGGAATGGGAATACAAGTGGAGAAGTAAAGTTTAATGCAGGCTGCACAGTCTTAGGATGGCTTGGGATGAACTGAGAACCTGTGTTACATAGAGCGCTGTTTTTGGGGAGGTGATTTACTGAACAAGGTAGCTGAATATATTGAAAAGCAAGGACTCAGTGGGTTGTTACAGCAGAGACAGGTACAGCTAGGTTGTGTTTCTCCGCTTGCATCCGCTCCTCCCTTGTACTGGAGGAAAGGAGCCCTCTCTAGTCTTGGTGTTGCTTCAGGTTGTCATGGTTGGAACCAGATGATTTGAAGAGAGAATTCTAGGCAAATTATGTTCTTTACAGTGTAGCTTTGCTGGATGTGAGCGCCCTTCTCTCAATTGTCTCTGCTGGTTCTGGACTTTGGAAAAAGTACTCTGACTTTTGAAAAAGCTTCGCAGTTTCTCTTCCTAATAATAGGCCCCAAAGAATTGGGTGACTAAAAGGTCTTTTTTCAACTCAAGGCCAAATAATTGTCTTTTTATTTTAAATCTTGCCTCAAGGTATTTTTTTGATCTTCTGACTAATTTAGTTTTAAGATATGTGAAGTTGGTTGCTATGGCACTAAATAATTTCAGTTCTGTTAGCTGATAATTTTTTTTTGTTGTCATGGGATACTCTTATTTTCTGGATGTTCAGTTTATCAGTATCAATAACTGTGTATTAGGTAAGGAGCAGAGCTCCCCTCTTCCCTAAGTACCAGCTGTAGCATGAGGTGTGACCTCTCTTCATCAAGACAGTAGATGAAAACCCATACTGTTCTCCTGAACTGAGGTGGCATTCATAAACAGTGTCCTGGCATGCAGTGTCTGAACGTCAGCAGCTTGAGCTGAGGAATTTCCTTCAGTAGTTAGAGAGGTGTCTGTTTTCTGTACATTCTTTTTGGGGGTGTAATGCCTGAGTTTATTTTATTTTTTCCTTTTGAATAAGTGTATCTTGCAGCTTTTACAACCTTGTGAGCTTAGATCTCACGTGTTTGTGTTAGAGTGCATTATTTGGTTGTAATGTCTAAAATCTTGCCTTCATTCAAAATGTGCGTTTTATGTCTTTCTGGTTGTCAGTGCTGTAGCTTAAGACTAATGGTACACATTTAATATCTCTTGCCAGGTAGAAACACAGGGACAAACAAACACTAAACCTGCTGGACAGGAAATAGCATTTGTTATTATTTGCATCTTTGCCGGAAACAATGAGTAAGAACTGGTGAGGTGACAAACAGGTAGCATTTAATGTAATAAGTATTCATCGTTTCTCTACATGCCTGAAGTATTTTAATTTTTTGTGGTTAGTGGTAGAACTGTGTGCTGCTCTGTGGAAATACTTCTAGTTTCCTTATTTGATTCTTGGGGAGTTTTGAGTTTCTTCTACAGAACACAGCTGGTTATGTTTCTATAATTAAGTACGTAGCCATAACATGGTAGGTTAATAACAAATAGCTATTCCAGCCCTGCTATGCATAATTGTTCAGGCGAATGTACTGTCTTTTGTTTAAAAAATAAAGCCTAGCTTAATCCAGTGGCAAGTTTGCTGTCCAGATCCCTTGAATCTTAATAGGAGGCTCACCAGCCTTCATCGTGCTCAGTAGTTTGCTAATTGAGACTCTCTTTTCTAGACTGTCCTGTTAGCACAGGGAAAAATACTTTTCACCAAGTGAACTGCAAAACAAGCTCAGCAGAGTGTGCATTCTTGTAAGGGTTGAAGTAATTACCCTACAAAAAGTTTTGATAGGATTAAAAAACCCCAAATCAACCCGAAACCTGCTTGGCTTGTAGACTTTCTGTAGCAGTCCAGGCTTGATTTGAGCTGAGTCAACTTTTGTTACATTGTTCTCAGCTGAGTTGAAATAAGATCTGGAAAAAGCTTACAGTAAGGTCTTTCATTATCAAATTGATTTTTCTGCTTCTGTCAGCATGTCTGTGGCCTACCTACATATGTCATAAAATCAGAAAAACTAACCACTTTCAAGTAATGGCACTGAACACCACAGTTCTTGTAATTTGCAACATGGATTGTTCATTGAGACTGCAAATCTTTTGCTGTGTTTGTGGTGGTTTAAACAAATTGATATTAATCGGATCCTCTTATCGTACAATTTAGACGGGCTAGTCAAAATCTGGTCTCCATTGATACAAGGAAGAAATTCTTTACTGTGTGGGTGGTGAGGCACTGGAACAGGTTGCCCAAAGGAGTGGTGAACACTCCATCCCTGGCAGCGTTCAAAGTCTGGTTGGACAGAGCCTTGGCTGACATAATCTAGTGTGAAGCATCCCTTGGTCTAGCGTGAAGCATCACTGTCCATGGCAGGGGGATTGGAACTAGGTGATCTCAAGGTCCTTTCCAGTGCAAACCATTCTGTGATTCTATGGAAAAAAACCCAGCTTGAATGACTTTTAAATTCAGGGGTGTTCTTGCAAAGGTTGGCCCTGCTTTTTTTTGTTTTGTTTTGGTTTATTTGTTTGTTTTTCAGAGGATACTGTAAAGATCCTCCTAGAATAGTTGGAAGGAGCCTTCAAAGCTCATCTAGTCCATGCTCCCTGGAAGGAGCAGGGACATCTTCAACTAGATCAGGTTGCCCAGGACCACATCCAGCCTGGCCTTGAATTCCTCCAAGGATGCTTGTCGTCGTTCAAGCCCAGCCGGCAACTTGGAACCACGCAGCCGCTCGCTCACTCCCCCCCTCTTCCTTCCTTCCCCCGCTCCCGGAGGGATGGGGAGGAGAATCAGAGGAATGTAACTCCCATGGGTTGAGATACGAGCACTCCAGTAACTAAGGTATAATACAAACCACTACTGCTACCAATAATAATGATAAGAGGAAGAACAAGGGGAGAGGACTCAACCGCTCACCACCTGCCAACCGATACCCAGCTCAACCTGAGCAGCGATCTGGGCCTTCCGGGTAACTCCCCCCAGTTTCTATAGTGGGCATGATGTGCTGTGGTATGGAATACCCCTTTGGCCAGTTTGGGTCAGGTGTCCTGTCTCCGCTTCCTCCTGGCTTCCCCTCCTCCCTGGCAGAGCATGAGACTGAGAGAAGTCCTTGGTCAGAGTAAACATTACTTAGCAACAACTAAAACCATCGGTGTTACCAGCGTTGTTCCCAGGCTGAAAGTCAAAACCACAGCATTGCACCAGCTACTAAGACGGAGAAAAAAAAAATGACTGCTGTAGCTGAACCCAAGGACAATGCTGCATCCACCACCTCTCTGGGCAGCCTGTGCCAGTACTTTAGCACCACTTGTCATCTGAAGCAACGTTAGTTTTTAAAGCAAAAAACCCCCAGTAAGCTGAAACACTAGTTCGTGGTCTAAGTCCTACCTACGTTTTTATTAAACCGGGTACTGAAATGGGACTCGTGGTGAATGTTCATCCTGCCTCTGGGAATCCCAATGATAACAACATCATCTGGGAAGGTGTGGTAGTAGGGAGCATACTCTTCCCTCAACTGATTCACAGTTCTAAAGGTGTATGCTCATTTTAATATTATTAGCCTTAATGAGAAGTGTATGTGCAAAGTGTAGTTATAGTAGGTATGTGATTCTGCGCTTCCCTCGCAGAACACAAGCAAAGCTTTGCTGTGTTTTGTACTTTTGCTTCATGACCATTTACGTGTGCTTTGGCAGGCACTGAGCAGAGAGTGAACCAGTTTAGTGTGTGGTGTCCCTGCTCATGGCAGGGGGTTGGAACTAGATGATCTTAAGGTCCTTTCCAACTCAAACCATTCTATGATTCTATGATCACTGATCATACTATCACCTCTGTGCAGAAATAGCAGCAGCATACAGGGTGGACTTTTCCTGGAACGATGCAGTTTGTTTTAGCTCAGCTACTCATGAGCAATGTGGCTTGAGCTTGTCCACATCAAACCCCTTTTGCATGCTCCGAGGCTATGTTGGCTTCCTTTCTGTGAGCAGCTCACAGGTAAGGCCTACACAAAAGGAAAAAGCATACCACAAACCACAGGGGTTTTTTGTTTCTCTCCCCTCCTCCAGGCATTTGTGAACTCTTCCAGCATCCTGTTGTATAAAAACATGGCCTAAACTTGTTCTGCTAGGGAGAGTGCTGATGGAATTTAAATTCTTCTCTTTGTATGTCAGTTCTTCCCAGAGTAATTTCCCCAAATACTTTTCCTCCATTGAGACCTTGCAGTGAAATCCATCACAACTTTGTAATGTGCTCAAGGATTATTTAATTAATGTTGTCTTCTCATGTCTCTTGCTCACCAGGGTTCACAGGATCTTAAGTTTAGAGAGCTCAGGGGGGCTGTGTGCTGTTGACATGCAGCTGGAAGGAGTACTGAACTTACATTTCTCTGTCGTGTAATTAAAAGGTGAGAATCAGTGCTCCAGTTGCTTGATCTGCTGGTTATTGGCCCACCACAGCTGTATTATCCAGTGTGTTATCTGAAGTGGTTTAGGGCAAATGGAAATAGCCAAAAAGCTTCCCATGAATTAGAGTTGTGCATCACGAATAACTTTAAATAACACAGCAGCATATTGCTGCCATCTTAAAGTGATCTTTTGTCTGTTGGGAGATAGAGTTCGATTGATCTCTGACTGTAATCACTTCTACATTACCTGGTGGGATCCCTAATTTGGAATTGGGATCCTGTTGAGGATATCGAAGTTTTTGATTAAAATTAAAAAAAGCACCTTTATGAATCCAGTATTGAGCCAGTGAACCAGAATGGTAAAAAAGGAAGATGTTAAAAATCAAGTAGCAGAGAGCTTATAGCCTGTTGGGGATTAAAATGTTGGAGAAACTATGTATTTTTGAAACTTTTTCTCAAGTTTTAAGGCAGAGGATTATTTAACATACCTCGATTGTTCTGATCTTAAATTGGGCCAGAAGGGTCTTTCCAGAGTGAACTTTTGTTCTCAGAAACCATTTAAAATACACTTGTGGAGACTAGCTGATATGACAGTTTGCTGCCTTTAGAAGAACCAAAGTAATTCTGAACTGCCCTTTTGGGGTTTGTCATGCATAGGTTTAAGTTCTTTGTTTGCAGGTTGCATGCTTTTTGTAGCATTAAAAGTCGTAAAATGATTCTAGAGGTTATCTTTGAAAGGTATCTAAAATAATGCCTCAGAGCTGTTGAAACATTGCATGTGAGTAAGATTTGGGCAGTGTGAGTACAGGGCTGTTTGCTCCCATATTTAAAGAGCTCATTGTTTTGTTTTGCCCTCTCTAAGTTCATTACTTTGGGTCCTGTCCCTTGGTAGCACTGTTTTGGGTATGTTTAACTACATGTTCAGACTTGAATCCAGGACTTCAGCAGGGAGCTTCCTTCTGTGTTCACTGGTGAATCTGAAGCCTTCTAGACAGGTGGCCGCATCGATTGTCAGCTGATGAGTATCTGTATAGGAAGAGACTGGGGAAGGTGGAGAACTGAAGAGCACAGCCACTTTCGCAGTCATGAATCCATCTGGAAATGTCAGGGTTGTTCTCTCTGCTTCTAGAAGCTGAAGTGCAGAAGCTGAGAGTCTCCAGTCTTAGGCAGGCAACGCTCTTTGCCTTTGTTTCCTAGCTGAGGCTCTTCTCATGGGATATTAGAGCAATAGGCTTGTGTTGAGCCTCTGGGCATGAAGGCATCATTAATAGTCAAGGTGGACACTCTTGCTTGTTAAGTTTTTATAACATGAAATTTTTCATATCCCTTATTGTTCAAATGTCAAACCAAATCTATGCTAGCCAAATCATCTTAAGTCTTTTCAGAACAAGGTACAGAAGCTATTCTAGCTTGCTCCTGTGTGGAAAGTACTTGTTTTCTAGAAACAGACTGTAATTTTCAGTGATACTGATAAAATCAAAGAATTGGCCTGATGACAGTGAACACAGCAGCTGAAAAGACTGATTTTGAAGCAAATAAGATGAGGATCTCCGCTTGGATTGTATGCTGTATGGCTGGGACTTGGACCATGGAAGTGTTTATCATGAAGTTCTGAATTTTCTTGGTTGGGTGTGGTAACAATTGAAAGATGCTGCTATTCCTTGGAAGAGGTTCACAGCAAGGTGAATTTTGCAGAATAACAGGCTTGGAAACGGTAGAATTCCTTTCTATCCTGGTGTTCCAGGAAGTGGCAGTTGTGCTTTACTGAGGCAGCCACTAACATCTCCGGGGCAGTTGTGCTTTACTGACCCAGCCACTAACATCTCCCGTCTTGTTCCAAGGACTGCTGCAGCCCTGGGGCAACTGGAAGAACAACTTCTTCCACCTAAGTTGCCATTCCTGAAGAGTTACCCCCATGGGCATGCTCTTAATTCACAGCCTTGCCTGTTTTTGTCTTGCTGGGTTGTTCACATTTCTTCTTTTCTGGGTCTGGCTGTCCAGGCTGAAAAACCTGGTATCCTGTAGTACAGATCTGACAGCTATAGGAGGTTGCAGACATCTTGGGCTGGACCTGGATGAGGACCTGTGTTATGATCCTGCATCACCTTGGGAGCTGCTGGTTAAAATAACTCTGCTTTGGTTTCCGCAGCTACAGTACTTGGCAACAGTAGACTAGTATACAGGCTGAAAGTGTGGGCAAAGCAGTGAGTCTTTCTCAGTGCAGTGAACAGAGGTGAGGCTTGCTTCCCGCCCCCCCCCTTGCTTTTCAATATTAAGTGTTCCGTAACACACATTTGCCTGTATAATTTTGGGAATGACTAGCATCTCCTACTTCAGCAAATGGCATATTTTTTAAAAAATAGTCTCTCGCTTGAATGAGACATAGCTATGTTTGTTCTTCTCTACTAAAACAAAAGCAGCAATGAAGGTGAAGGGCCTTGAGCACAGGTCTTACCAGGAGCAGTTGAGGGAACTGGTGGGGTTGTTTAGTCTAGAGAAAAGGAGGCTCGAGGGAGACCTTATCACTGCCTACACTCCCTGAAAGGAGGTTGTAATGAGGTAGGTGGTGTTATCTTTTTCCCAAGTAACAAGCAATAGGATAAGAGGAAATGACCTCAAGTTGCATCAAGGGAGATTTAGATTAGATGTTAGGAAAGATTTCTTTACCTAAAGGGTTGTCAAGCCCTGGAACAGGCTGCCCAGGGAAGTGCTTGAGTCGCCATCTTTGGGGGGATTTGTGTAGATGTTGCATTTAGGGACGTTGTTTAGTGGCGGACTTTGCATTGCAAAGTTAACAGTTGGACATGATGATCTTAAAGGTCTTTTCCAACCTAAATGATTCTATGATTCTATTTACCATTTCCTAGCAAGATTTGCTGTTTCAGAAGGTAACAGTGCACTGTGTGGAGAGCTGAGTTGTTCGGTGTTTCACATCCCTCCTTACTGTCTACTGTTAGTTCTAATCCATGGAAAGTGCTTTATGAAAAATACAGAAGAGTTTCTTCTGCTGCAGCATCTCAGAGTCTCTAAAACATTGTGTGGGATTGAAATGTTGCTTCATCCTTCTTCAGGAGCAAATCTGCAACTTGTAGTCCAAAGGAGTTATAAGCCTACAAGAATGGAACATGCTGTTTCTGTACCAGAATGCCCGAGGCTCTCATCGAAGTGAAGTGTGATCTGGAGTAGGATATAGCTGCCCTGAAGAGCTTTCTGTTCTCAGATTTGATACTCACATGCCTGGTAAATATTCAGGATTTGATTGCCCTATACACTGATCCTCCAGGAGAACTGGATGTCCTATTTTTAATGCAACAGAGACCCTGGGAGCAGCTGTGGAGAAGGGAAGGGGCACATGCAGCTTGTCCTCAAATTCTCTAGACAATGTGTCTTGCTGAGTGTCTTGCACATGTTTGTGTAGTCACATGTAATCTGCAACAATCTGGGAGCGTAACAGCCTGAGGTACATGTGATGAATACTGCTCGTGACTTTGAGAACCCTGCAGCACTCCATCTTGCTCTCAGCTGTAAGACTGTCAGTGCATTTGGGAGGTTTTATCAGTGAAGCTTGCTGTTGAGAAGAAAGTGCTCATTGAGGAAAGTAACAGATAAAAGTTATCAAAATAACCCTTGCTCTGTGGAGAGGGAGGCCTGTTGGTCACACTTGCCTTTGAATGACATACTGTAACACAGTCTGAAACAGTTTAGGACGGAGGGAGCAGGCTTGCTTTGTGTTCAGGGCTTCCTTACTTGGGCAGGGGGTGTGGGATTTAAATGTAAAATTAAGCTTAATAGCTTTAAATCCTAGCATGTGTCAGGCTTGTCCAAGCTTAAATAAACAGAGTGCAGAACAAGAATGATGCACATATCTTATATGGATGTGCCATGATTGAGTACTTGTTACCCATGTGGTTGGGGCCTAATTTTCTATACGGCGTTTGAATTTCTACAAAGTGTCCTGGTGAACCTAAGCCAATTTCCGCACCCCATCCTCCCTGCCCCAAGCTGTTTAACAAATTGCAAGGAGTCTGTTTGTTCCTTTTTTTTTTGTTTTTCCTTTTTTTTTCTCTCTGAGTCTTTTAAGACTCCCTGGTTGACTTTGTTTTGACTGTTCGACCATTTACATAGTGTTGAGGTATCCATGTCCTGAATGGTGATTTTTGATGGGTGTTTCAAATAGTTTATGGTGTAAATTTAGGGCAGTGCAGATAGGAGGGGCATTGAAGTGGTGTGGAGGGCATGATGACCCATCAACTGAGTGGGGACACCTGTGGCAGGTGAGGAATATATGCTAGAGATGTGTCAACAGCTAGTTTTCTGCATGAGGATTCAGGTTTTCCCCATTCCCATAAGGAAAAACAACTTTAGCTTGGATTTCATTATTAACAGTTTCCCTTTCTTCTGTTTAAGCAGTAAGCTGGCCTTGCTGGTCACTCATTCAGAAATGTTCCAACATAATAGTTTCTGGATGAGGTAGTCAGCTCTTCTCCCTGGAGTGATTTCTCTGGGTAACACAGTACATGTTAGTTATAGATTTCAAGTACTAGATGCAGCTCTTGCACCCTGAGATCATTACTGCAGTTAATTTGCCTCATTTGTTTCCAGGCTGTTTGGTTACAAAGCTTTTCTCTGTTTTAATACTCTTTTTTTTTGAAGAAGGGCTCATCTCAGGTATGTGTTTGACTGGTTTGGGGGAGGAGTGGACAGTGATACTGATAGAAAGTTTAGTTTGTCCTTTTCAACACTGCATACTGTGGCATTCAGTAGCAGTATAGTAGTATGGGGTAATTGCAAGTATATTAGTCTCTTCTGAACTCAGCATTATCGAGTGTCAGGGGAAGATGATTAAAAGGTTCTAATGAATTTTTTCCTGGCATTTTTTTGTGCATTTACAGATACCTTGTCTGTAAGATTTGCATGCCTCAGCCAACCCTTGATGTCTAGCTCTTATCCTGCTTTTTATGCTGTCTTTACATTAAAACCTCAGCAGAGCACTTCAAGAGAGAGCATGTCTGAAAAGTAATGTCTCAGTTTATTGTCATGCTTTGTGTGTGATAAAAGGGGGTGATTTCAGGAGAGGCTAAAGCCTGATGGTTTGCTGGCTAGCAAAGGCTGCTTCAGGTGCTCAGTGCTCTGGTTAAGTGTCTTGGAGCTGTTGGGATAGAGAAATATGCTCTGAAAGAATGTGTTAGCATGAGCATCCCTATGTGGGGAGGTGAGGCTGAGGCATGATTTTAGGATTATGCACTGCATGTTATTAACAGAAATCACTGTGATGGGTGATAGTTGGAGGTCCAAGCAACTGATGAAGTGAGCACTGATTTGACTCGCAGAAGCAAAGTAAATCTGGGAGTAATAAATTTCAAACAGTTGTCTGCTTCACTATTAAAGGCTGCCGCTCCTGTGGCCAGAGTGGCTGAAGAAGACATGCCGCACTACTTGTACAGGGAAAACAGGAACTGGTTTCAGCGTGTTGGCTTTGAATGGCTGCGCTCAGGAGAGGCTTCATGTGTTATGTAGTCCCTGCTCCAGATACACTCATCATCTGTGGAGAGACTTGGATGCTGTCAGCTCATGCGGGTAAAACTTTGGTGGCTGAAGTCACGAGTCCCTTTGGAGAAGCTTGTACTGAAGTCAAGAGGAAAGAATATTTCAGTTCCATGTAATGGAAATAGGAAATAGACTTGGTGGGGAAAAAGATGGCCATATTATGCAAAACTGGGCTTAAGGGGGTTGAAATTTTGCACTTGTAGCACATGGCTGTGTAAATGAATTCAGATTAGGTATCTGGGGAGGCTGATGAAAGCATGTTTTAATGAACCCTGGCTAATTACTCTAAGTTCTTGATCAATACCCAGGAGACCTCAAACTCCTTGCATTTAGAAACCTTGAGAGATATATCTATCCATATGTATAAAAATCCTCTGCATATGATCAAAACAACTGGAGGCACTTGAATTGTGAAGTTCTGGTTCACAAGGGCTTTTTATATTTGAAGGCTGTCCTGTGAAGTTGAAGACTTCCAAAAAGTATTAATTGTGAATTTTTGATTCATGAATTGTGAATTTTGAAGTGCAGATGAACACATGGGCTTGACAGAACATGAGTTTTTTGAATAATCTTTGCTGGAAGTGTGTGGGACAATGAGTTGGGTTGCTTTAATCTGGTGTGGTTTTTGTTTTAGACTTGGAATATGTTTCACATGCTCGTGTAGACCAGACAAGGCAGAGATATATGTGGTTTTTAACAAGAGGAAAGAGTTCCTGTAAATACTTGCTGGCGTGTCTATGTTCCTGAAGTGACCTATATAAGGACCACCTCTTGTGTTATCTTAGAAACTTGGTTTTCAGCAGAATATTGTGTGTGAATTTCAGTGGACTCAACATTAATATGAAATAAAAATGTCAGGCAAGCAGCCTTCCCTGTAAGACATAAAGGACTGTCTTAAAATTGTTTCCTATTAAAGAATTTGGAATGTTCAGTCTTTTGTGATTGAGATGATTAACAAAACCACTGCATGTTCATAGTTAATGCATCTCTCTGGCTGTGCCCATGGGTAACGAATGCATGACAGAGGTGAGGAAAGGTAACCCTTCAGCAAACAGCCTGCAACATCGTCTCAATTTCTGTTTCATGAATTCTTTGCAGTATTCAGTGAGAAATGCCAAGTATGTCAGACAGATGGCTTTTATTCTGGTGTATATTCAACCCCTTGAAGCTTCTGGTCTCTGTTGCTAGCACCACTGATTTTTATCAGTGGAATAAATACCTGTGCAGCCTGCTCTGACTTGCCCAGTGAGGGAATGGCTATGCACAGGAAATCTTTAGGCAGCCTCTTAGACCCATTAATGCTGCACCACCACTTGAAGGCTTGCTTTGTGGCAAAGGGGTGTGAGAAGCAGCATGTGCTTTGTGAGGAGAAAAAAAAAAAAAAAGGCAAGTGAGGAGTCTGGTGGTCTCATTAAGGGAATCCCAGGTAGAGGTTTCCCTGGGAAACATCAGGTAGAGCTAATTTTAAAAAAAACACAAACCCCAAGTTGTAGGTCTTGATGAAGATTATAAACCCTCACTGACTCCCACTGAAATGATTTATTGGTTAATGGGCTGGCTGAACAGACCCTTTGCCTGGGAGCTTTCTGAATTGAAACTGACGCAGGTAGTTTGAGGAGCTGGTTCCTGAGGTCTGCGCAGTCTGCTCCAAAGCTTGTTTTATTACACCCCACAAATTTGTTAACTTGATAGAAGCCTTGAGAGGGATGTGGTCAAAGCCAGAGAGCCCAGAGCCCAGCTGTGTCTTGAACTTTGTGAGAGAGAAGTTCCTGGAGCAGGCATTTGGCAATTATGGGACCTTTTGAAGCACAATCCAGCTCTTCCCTCTCTTAGAGAAAACACAACACACCCTTTTCATCAACACAAGTGCAGGAGGGAGGATCCCAGTCTGAAAGCTGCAGTTGTCTTATGTTGTGTTAGGATACCATTTCCCTGAAGTTTTCAGAAAGATTACAGGATTGAAGAGCTTTGTGTTCCATATTCCGTCAGAAATGAGTGGGAAAATTGGAATTTTATGCTTTAGTGTAATTACAGAGTTTGCTTTCTGTGTTTTCTTATTTTTCATGTAATGTTTCTTTTGTGCCTAACTCTTGTCTGCTTTGTTTCATTGCTGGTACAGCTCTTGTTTAAGAAAAGAAAAAATCCCTGTTATGTTATCAAAGAGATTGTTCAAGCATGACTAAAGATAAAATTAACTAGCAAGTCAGTGCTGTGTGCTCTGAGGAATGGCTTCTGTTGATGGCCCACATTCTCATACTAAAAATGACCTTGGGCAGTGATATAAGAAGATGGGGGTAGGCAAGGGATATCAGCTGGAGTGATTCTCATCCAGTGGTGGATGGAAAAGAACAAGATCTAACCTTAGCAGTGGGTCAGTGGTAGATGGTTTGATTTTTTTTCTTTATATGCAGAAGTCTAACAAGTAATTATTTGACAGTTACCACTTTCTAGTGCCTTCTGTGCTCATACAAGGCATAGCTAATTGGCTTGTGGCCTTTTTACAGAGCCTTTACTGAACAGCTTCAGTAAATGATTGTCATCACTGTGACTCTTCCCTGCAATCTTGTCCTTAGTCTCTGGTGAGAAGGTGGGACAGATTTCTAACCACTGGGCTTACTGATTTGGTTCTGCTGGCTGTGCTAAAGGAAAAGAAATTGCTTTACAGCTCTAGATCATATAAAAACCTTGAAATATATCAACTACTCTTTTGAGAATAGACAGACACACTCTAGTTTTACTGCAGTGAGTTCCTACTGCAGATACCATGTGCTGGCTGAAGGATTTTTTCCCCTGTGTGATTTAGTATCTGCTTCGATTTCTAGCAGCACAGCTGTGCTGGTGAAAAATCATGTGTCTGGTTGATGTCATCCTAAGAAACATTTAGAAAAGGCCATAGCCATTCAGACTTCCTAGGAGCAAAAGTGGTAAATTAACACAGTAATAGTACCAGGTTTTCATTTGTTACTGCTTAATTTTCTGTAATTCCATGGTTAATTACATAATTGAATTTTCAGTTTTCCTCAACCTTTTAGGTACTTGAAACAAATGCTGTATTTTAATGCTACTGGCAGTCATATTCATTGACAACTGTAAGTGTTATTAAAGAGGCAGCACAGCTGGTGGTCTACAGCTTGGTGTATTGATGGCTGTGTTCAGAAATCCACTTAATTTGTGTTAAAATCTTATGTCTGGGTGTCGTGGTTTAAGCCCAGCTGGCAA
>NW_009926930.1:0-5155 GCF_000696875.1 Nestor notabilis | reverse complement strand
TTTCCCTAATACCCCTTCTCCAATACCCCCTCGTAGCCTTTTCCCCAGCCTCCGCCCAAGGAAAAGGAGACCCGTATCCCAATGGAAACGGTACACCTCCCCCATGGCAATGCATTAATCCCATCATAAAGGTCCAAAAGTCACTGCAAGTAACTACTTGGCTCCTGGTCAAGAACAAATTCCCCTTTTTCGGGGATCCAGTCTTCAATTGCTCACCCTTATCAACACAAAGCTAGGCTGCCAAAATCAAGGTGTAATACAGTTTAGCTTCACACCATCCTGGCAGTGTTCAAGGCCAGGTTGGACACAGGAGCTTGGAGCAACCTGCTCTAGTGGAAGGTGTCCCTGCCCGGGGCAGGCGGTTGGGACTGGATGAGCTTTAAGGTCCCTTCCAACACAAACCATTCCAGCTCTACCTCTCATTAAATGACCTTTTCTCCCCGAGGCCTCTCGGTTGCCCCAGGACACAGCAGCCTCGCAGGTGTTTATAATGGGGAGGAGTTCGTGTTCGAGGAGAGCAACTGGTACATCGTCAACCTCTTCAAGCTCCTCTGGCACTACGGGCTCAACCCCCTAAGGATGTACATGTGGGTGGAGGACATCCTGGACAAGTTCATGCGGTAGGTCTGGCCCCTGCTAGGGAAAAAGGCTGCAGGAAAAGGGTGAAACCTGCTGCTGAGCTGTAAAAATTGGTGAAACCATCCCATCACTGCTGAGAAAGGAGCCTCGGGTGCCCTTTCTCCATCATCAATCAGTTTCCTAAGGGAAAATGTCAAGTTAAGTGGTTTCATTTTCAAACAGCAATAACAAGAGGTGGGAACGTGCGTTGGGAGTGGGATGTGCCAAGGCTCTGGCACCTGCGTGCTAAAGAGAATGAAATTCCTAACTGTGCACAAAGTGATTTTGTTAGGAAAGATCAGTAAATGAATAATGAAGGTCCAGGTCTAATTAGGCCTGTACCACTTAGGCTAAGGCTTGGCTGGAAGGGCAAGCCCTGCTGTTCCATGAAGGGCTGTCAGGCTCTCAGGAGCTGCACTGACTGAGATCCTCCACAGCTTCTGAGGGCAACAAAGGTAATTAACAGCAACTGAACACTAATTTCTTGTCTCTGATTAAAGGATCTATCGCTACCAGATGCATGACTATGCCTTCAGCAGCAACGAGCGCCTGCTCCATGCCCTGGGAGGGAACGACTTCATCCAGATGCTGAACCAAACCATCGACGAAGCCATGCAGAAAGCTGGCTTCTCCCATAAATTCATAAATGAGGTGGTTTGTCCAGCCATGAGAGTCAATTATGGGCAAGGTGTCAACATCAATGGTTTTGTAGGTGAGTGTTTCATAGGTTAAGCTTCCAATGTGGCTGGAATCCCACCCCGCATCCCAGTCCTGGGGTCCTGGTGCTCTTCATGGGTGTGGGATTCCAGCTCCCCAAGCTGGGGTACTTCTTCACTCCAATGAAGTGCTGCCAACCTGCTTAGCCCTGGCCTTCAGCAACCTCTGTGCCCCGAAAAGATGTTTCCCCCCCTCATTTTCCACGGTTTCAAGTGCTCCCTCCACAAAACTACATCAGATGAATCGCTCCAATGATTGTGGTTTCCTTGTAGGTGCTGTTTCTCTGGCAGGGGTGGAATCAGGCCTTTGGTCAGTAAAAGGTGGGAACAAACTTGTCTGCACTGGCCTTCTCTATGCTTCCAAAGCTGAAGTTATCTCTGGTACAGTTTTATCTATAGAGCCAAAAGTCAGACCCAGGCGTACAGGTGAGTTGGGTTTGCTTTCCCTTTGGAAGGGGGGAAAATGGCTCATTCCAGAGCTGGAGACCGGCATTGGCCTCCATCACTGCTCTTGACAGACGAAAACAACAGATTGGGTCTTTTTTGGGGTTATTTTAAGATTAAATTAGGGCTTTGCTCAAACTCCCGTCTCGCCACACTCCCACAGCTAAGCTGGGGGTAGTCTATAAAGCTACTTCAGCCTGCAACAAGGCATCATTAGCCTCAATGTGATGGCATTTTAAAGGAACAATGGGACAAACGGGATTCCCTCCTGCCATGGAGTGAGCTAACAGAGCTTTTCTCCCCCAGGGGACCCTGTAAAGCTCTACCAGGTGACATATGACACTGCATCAGGACTGACAGGGGACACGTACGACATCGTTGTCATCGCTGCTCCGCTCAGCCGCAAAATGGCCAACATCACCTTCAAGAACTTCGACCCTCCTGTCCCCGAGTTCCCAAACCCTTACCACAAGACTGTGGCAACGTTTGTGCACGGACGATTAAACGCCTCTTTCTTCGGTTACCGGGACCCCGAGGCTTTTAATTTTGGTGCCATCTTCACTATGGAGAATCCCAAACTGTTCATCAATAGCCTGGGGGTGGTGTCTCCCGTGGAGGATGGAGGTGGTGAAGGAAAGCCGTCCTTGCAATCAGCTGTCTGGAAGGTGTTTTCCAAGGAGGTGCTCACCAAAGAGCAGCTTAACCTGCTCTTCTCCTCCTACGACTCTGTCAAGGTGAAGACGTGGTTGGCCTATCCCCACTACAGCCCCCCTGAGAAGTGCCCTCCTGTCATCCTCCATGACAACATCTACTACCTGAACGGCATCGAGCGAGCGGCCAGCGCCATGGAGATGAGCGCCATCGCTGCCAAAAACGCCGCCCTGCTGGCTTACCACCGGTGGTACGGCAACACCGACAGGATCGACCAGGAGGATTTGCATGAGAGGCTGAAAACGGAGCTTTGAGCCACACAGAGCCAATGGCTGGAGGCATCCGGAGCTACGGATTGTGTGCGGTAGCTGTTTAACCACAGTTAACTCATGAAGGAGGAACTCTCTGCTTAGCCCCTAAGAGGGGATGTGCAGCCAACTCAAGATGGACTAGAATGACAGAGGAAGATTTCTGGCCTTTTGTTGAGAAAATTCCTCCATCTATCCCTGTGTGAGATGAAAGAAGTAGTTTTAAATACCATATTGACCCCAAAACACCCTCCATAAGAAGAAGTCCACCAAACTCAGGATCTGCATCACTGTGATTACTGCGATGAAGGCACATCACCTTCCCTCTCAGAGTGTTTCAGGGACAGAATGTCAACTTCTTGACTGTAAATCTCTCCAGCTATTTTGTGAAGGGTTTATCAAGTTGTTATTCCTATCAGTGTGATGGAAACCAGGGCTGTATTCTTCATTTGCTTCCAGAACCAGTACTGGAGCTTATAGGTTTGTTTGGGGTATCGGTCTACTGGGAGGGTGTGAATTGCTAAAATGGGTTGGAAATAGCCAAAACCACCCCTGTCCTTTGCTTTATTAAGGTTTAAAAGCATGAATAATTTAGATGAGAAGAGTCTGTGTCCCGTAACTGCCTCTAATAATGCTGCCATACCTCAACTGTGTCTGGAGAAAGCACTTGGCACCTTGTATTAAACTTGAATTGAATTAAAAACACAGTGGTAAAAAAAAAAAAGATGATTACTGCCTGTAAGGACCTGTATGTGGTAGCACCTTTGCTCACAAAAAACAAACCCAAAAGACTTAATTTGGACCCATTTGGGGGAAAAACCCAAAGGGTTTCTTCAGTCCCAGTCAGCTCCTGCAGGCTTTGGTTCCTGCACCACAAATCCATGGTGCAGAAGAGTAAAAATCATGATTTAAAGAGAATTTGTGCCCAGTCTGGCACAAATACACCACATCACTCTTCATGGAGAACCAAATAACTCCCTGAACATACATGACACAGTGCTGTAGCTTGTTCTTTCTGAGACAGGAAGGGGAAGGACACTAAAAGTAGCACCAATTTCACACCTGCTTCAATAAATCCCACCTCCTGAGAGCTTTCCCTGTGTTTTAAAGTAGGATTAACATCCATCCCAAGAGCCAACAACGCTTCAGCTGCCCCATTACACCCCCCCAAACATAAAGTACAACTTAATTTATGTCAACCATTACAAAATTTATTTAACAAACCAAAAATAAGTTTATGCTTCAGGGAGTAAACAAATCAGGTGGGTCAGGACTGGTTACAGCTGGTAACAACGAGGGTTTCCCTGGTGCTATACTCGTTCCAGTGCTTCCAGCATGATGATGCTGTTACCTCTTATTACCTAAGAGCAAAGGTTCAGAGCAGCTGGTGAGATGCAGCACACCAACACCCACTGCTTAGAACCCTCCGTCCCATTTATGATCCCCAAAAGCTGATGCATTCACATGGATTTTCCTCCCCGACAGATGAACACCGACTGATTTAACTCTAAGACTTCCTGGATTATTCCGTGCTGTTGAAATCCAGGTGGTTTTACACACACCAGCTACAGGCTGAGCGTGCCCTTTGCCTGGTCTCAGCTGCAGCACTCACCACCATGCCAATGTTGTTCTGCTGTCCGCCCGGTGCCATCTCCACACACTCATCAATGACCAGGTTCATGAAGGGATCAAACCCCCGCAGTATCCCTTGGACGTGTCGGCCACCATTTAATTTCACTGTGAGAAATCAGAAGCACAGTTAAAGAAGTGAAAGGGGGAGGTGCTGGATATGAGCATTCAATGTTTTCTTACCAGAAACTTGGCTTTGAAATGGAGTGGGGGCACAGGGAAGGAGGTTCTATTGTTAATCAGAAGCATTTAGAGCATCATAGAATCAACCAGGTTGGAAAAGAGCTTTAAGATCATCAAGTCCAACCATTCCCCAGCAGTGCCATGGATAACATTAAACCACATCACTGAGGGCCTCACCTACACGGGCTGTGAACACTTGCAGGGCCGGTGACTCCAGCACTGCCCTGGGCAGCCTGTTCCAATGCCTGAGCACCCTTTGGGGAAGGAATACTTCCTAATCATGTCCAGCATTGCAAGAAGACCATTTTAAGAGTTTAGGAGTATGAATTTTAAATTAATACTGACCCAAATGAACACATTCTGAAGAAGAGTCTGAATTTCAAATTAATACTGGCCCAAATGAATGGATTTTGAAGAGGAATGCGAATTTTAAATCAATATTGACCTAAATGAAGGGAATTTGAAGAGAAATACGAATTTTTAATCAATATTGACCTAAATGAATGGGTTTTGAAGGCTGAAACCAGTCAGGGCTCACTCGCTGAGCAGCAGCACCAACCCCGGCTCCCCACTGCAGGGAACCATGAGGGGCGCACCGGGACCGCC
>NW_009926929.1:23336-23644 GCF_000696875.1 Nestor notabilis | reverse complement strand
GTCCTGTCCCTCCAACAGATATCAGGATGGTGATATCAGGAGTAGTCTGCTTGGATTCACCCAGGGTAAACATTGCTTGGCCTGATACAGGTCTTAATCAGAAGTCTGATGACATGGCAAGATGGGTGTTCAAGGGGAGAGCAGTGGATATTGCCTACCTTGACTTCAGCAAGGCTTTTGACACTGTCTCCCATAACATCCTCATAGGAAGGCTTAGGATATGTGGGTTAATTGAATGGACAGTGAAGTGGATCAAAACCTGGCTGAATGGCAGAGTTCAGAGGGTCCTGATCAGCAGAGTAGAATCA
>NW_009926929.1:0-22939 GCF_000696875.1 Nestor notabilis | reverse complement strand
GTGGAGCCAGGAGGGCCAACAGTATCCTGGTGTGCATCGGGAGGAGTGTGGCAGCAGATTGAGGGAGGTGACCCACCCCTTTACTGGACCCTGTTTAGGCCACATCTGGAGTGCTGTGCCCAGTTCTGGGCTCCTCAGTACAAGAAAGACAAGCAGCTACTGGAGAGGGGCCAGCGGAAGGCCACAAAAATGATCAGGGGTCTTGAGCACCTGTCTCATGAGGAGAGATTGCAGGAGCTGGGCCTGTTTAGTCTGGAGAAGAGACGACTGAGACATATGCATATAATTATCTCAAAGGTGGGTGCCAGGAGGATGTTGCCAGACTCTCTTCAGTGGTGCCCAGTGACAGGACCAATGGCCATAAACTAAAACACATTAAGTTTCACCTCAACATGAGGAAGAACTTGATGTTGAGAATGTCAGAGCTGGCCAGGATGGGTTGCAGTGTCTCCTTTTCTGGAGACATTCAAAACCTGCCTGGACGCATTCCTGTGTAACCTGCTCTAGGTGGCCCTGCCTTGGTAGGGGTTTGGACTGGACGATCTGCAGAGGTCCCTTCCAACACTAATGATTCTGTGATTCTGTGCCTGAGGGAAGCTGTTATCAGCAAGATTGCCACTATCAACTGTATACCTACTTCTATGGGACGTTATATGAAGAATCAACTAGGTTGGAAATGACTTTATCATCTCAAAGTCCAACTGTTGCTCCAGGACTGCAAAGTTCACCACTAAACCATGTCACTGAGTCTGGGGTTTGTCTGCCTGGTCTCAGGGCCAAGGTAGTTCAGCTAGGGCCATGGAGAAAGGCTCCCAAAGGCACCAGGGGGAGGCCATGGCCACAGGCAGCCCTGGTCTTGGGGAAATGCCTGTAAGCTTGAGGCTCCATCGCCCAGCCTCTGCCAGAGCTATGGCCACTGCTGTGCCGTGGTCCTGACATGCTGTGGCCCGTGATGTGGGTGCAGCCCACACCTGTGGGCCAACACGCATGTAACCAGTCATTATATGATCCAGGCAAATCAAGAAACAGACACTGGTTTACTTGCAGGAAAATGAAATTGTTCGTTCAGCTTGCAAGCTCCTTTTATGCAAGAGGGGGATGTTTTAATGAATTGCCTGGGGCAGAAAGCAGAAAGTGAGAACATTTTCCAGAGAAACATTAGGGCTCTTTGCCATTAATTCTGTATTTATGTCACTGCTATTTAGAACATATCTGACTAATTGCATTTATGGTTGTACTCAGAGAAGCGGATATAAATATTTTAGCAGTTTGGCTAAATGTTATATCACTTCAGGCTCTGACTGAAAAAATAAATAGTTTTCCAAGTACTGTGCCAGACTCTTGATTATCTTATTACTGAATATGCATCCTGCTAATGGGATCCTTTCTCTGATAACATGATTGAGAGTTTGGAGACCGAGAGCACAGAATCTTTAAAAATACACCGCATGTAGTTAGCTCTATCTGAGATTAATTGCAAAGACCAAACAACACTGTCACTAAAAGCCTTCTGTTAAACACAGATACAGAGATTTTTTTCACAAGTAATTTATCTAATTACAGTTCAGATTTTGAGCAGAACATAATTTTTCAGGAGGAAATGACAGCTACTGCTTTCTTCAAACAATCACGTTTCACAGAAGCTGATGAAGAAAAATACCCTTTTAAACTAATTCAGGGACATAAGCAAGAACTGCAAGGTCCTGTTTATGTGTTCCAATTACGATGTTTGATAGAACAGCACTGAAGACTTTGTCACTGCTCCCACAGCACTGAAGGCTGCTTCTGTGTTTTTGCAGTCTGGTAACTGCAAAAACACAGAAGTGGGTAACTTTTCCTTCTCTTCCACTTGGTTGCCACTTTTAGGACAACAAACGGATCTCTGAGCTACTGTGTCATCTGTGTGGATTTTCCAGGCTATTTTTCTGGTCATGTGTCCTATGTATTTGTCAGACACAAAGAAAAGAGTAGTCAGTGCTCTGTCATTGCTGTCTTACCATGCATTACAAATTACTGCTGTCCCTTTGCCAGAGCATCTTCCAAGATCAGGTTTCTCGCTATACTTTGGGGGCTTGCCATGGTCTTGTTTTTATTCATATATTCTGGCCTCTGGGACGTTTATGGCAGACCCACAGAGCAGGCAAAACCAAAACACACTGGAAGACATGAGCTCCTTCAGCAAAACCTCAGAATACAAGCACCATCAGTAGATAATGAAAATCCAGCTTTCACAGTGCTATCATAATAGTGATTACTTTGCCAAGAGAAAGCCAAAAACCTTACCAGGCAAATAAAACAGGTTTAGAGAACTACACAATAAAACAAGTTACCTTTAAAAAAAAAATAAACAGAATATTCAAAAATCTGGAAACTAGCAACTGACTGAAATACATTATCATGCGCCTCCTTCTGTAGTGCAGTTATCAGCCTTCAGCTGATGTCTACAAAAGAGGCAATTCTGTATCCCAGACAAAGCTCTGCCTTCCCAAAAACCAGCAGGCAGGAAAACCCACCTCCCACTGATCCTTTTCCAATGTCCAGTGTCAGCTGTTCATGGGCCCTAAGGCCTTCTGGAGCTTTTCCTCACCACCTACCTACCCTGTGGAACTAACCACTGGCTGCTCCATCCACACTAGGCCTCTTGCATGGACATCTGCCACTGTGTTTTCCCTGTGACACCCCACTCTGCACCTTGAGGTGCACCATGAGGTGCAGGACCATGAGGTGTCCCAAGACTGAGGAACAGCCCAGAGCTGCTTCTGCTTCTCCTCTACTGCCACATCAGCACTGAGCAGTCTGACAAGCCCCAACCAGCTGCTGGGCAGATTCGGACACGCCATAAGCAGACATCACAGCTCACTGCTTGGGCTTTTGCATTGCAGAATATGTCTGCTCACCTGAGGTGAGCCTTTGACTGATGAGTTTAGGGGTGGAGCAGGAGGGGTTTGGGAGCTCAGTTTGGACTGTTTCTTTGCCCAAACCATAGGCCTACTGGGGAATAGGCTGCTTAGCAATGGCCTTCTTTTTAAGAGATTAGGGAGTACTCTCTCTCTGTAGTCCCTCCTCCCGGCCTGTCCTAAATAAGAGACCATAGCTGCCCGTGCTTTGAACTTTGACACTGACAGTTTGTCCTGGGGTGTTGAGCCTCCTCACGTCTTCCGTATCTGCTGCTTTGCCAGGAGTTGACATAGATGGCTTTAGCATGGCTCAGTTAATACGTGTGTATCATCTCTATTTGAGGTAGCTCCAGTGTCTATGACAAAAGAAGCTGCTTTTGAGTTCAAGTCATTTTGAAGCAGCAGCGAAACTCTACTGCACTGTCTCCTCAAAGGACACGTTCCTTTGGTTCAGGCATTGTGCTGAGTTTCCAACACTTCAGTGACCATGTGTATCTCATCAGAGCAAGGAGAGCATGTTGAGCTTCCTAAAGTCCATGTGAAACCTTGGATTCCACTTTCTTCTTTGCAGACTAAGGTGACTGCAGAAGCACAGGGCTTTGCTCTCCTCTTCTCCAGAGCATGTGCCGCATTTCTGTGGACTTGCTGCCATGCTTTTGCTGTTGTTTGGCGCAGGATGGTTCTTTCGAAATTATTTATGGGCCATGTTTGTAGTCAGGCCTGATTTATCAGAAGTTGGAAAAATACTTATTAAGACTTCATAGCAGAGCTGTCATCTCTGATTTCTCAGTGACACTTGGGCCTACGGTGCTTGCTTTAACAGCTGCTCTATTACAAGATTGAAATGTGTCCCATAAGACAAACTTAGTAAAAGTATAGATGATTATGTCATAGCTCTGTCTATGTATAGAGACATAACAAACATAGAAGCTTAAGCAGTGTGATACCTCACATAGGTGATAGGTAATAAACCCAATTATGGCAGGAGAGGTGACATATTAGTAGTCAGTTACCTCTCTCCTCTCTCTTTCTTCCAGAAGAGATTTTCTCAGCCTTTCCTCATAGGATTGATTCTTCAGTCCCTTAACCCTTCCTTGGACTCTCTTCAGTATGTCCATGTCTCTCTTGTACTGGGAGCCCAGAACTGGGCACAGCACTCCAGGTGTGGCCTCAACAATGCTGTATAATATTCAGGTAAAAAGCTTGCTCTTTTGCAGGTGGGATGCATTAATTTCAGATTGTTCAGGATGACACAGTGCAATGTTTCTGGTACTGTTGCCACTGGTGAATTGATCATATGGTGCAGTACAGAAACAGTCACCTGAGGCAATGGAAGCTTTTGCTTCCTTCTGTTACAGCGTACAGTGGTAGGGACGTATATAGCATCTGCTGTTCACTCTGATTACTTTCCTGGTTTGCACATCATGCTTGTCAGTACAATTCTTGTGACTAATGGCCATGTTTGACTTAATGGCAACTGGCCTTGGCATCACACTTTCCAAGGTGTGTCCCTCAAGCCCTCAACTGACCAGAGACTGATGTCCTGAAGTGTTTTCCAGGCTCTGTATTGTACAATGTCTTTCTGTGAGAAGCAGCCCCACTGCATTGCTTTGATCTTGCCATGAGTGCTGCAAGATCCTTATGTTTTTGCACAGGGAACAGCACAGGCAACAAGTACAATAAATGTCCACGTTTCTCTGCTTTGTGAGTTGCCTGGCTATTGGTCAAGTTCTGCTGCACCAGAACCACTCTGGACTTAAAATCCTCTCTGTGCCTTTCTACATATGCATATGTGTATATTAATAGGTACATATTGAGGTATTTGTTCCTCCCTTCATGCCATGCTTCCCTCCAAAATGTTTGGGCAAGATCACAGGGATCTCTCCCCATACAGAACTATAAACTCAGAGTGATTCAGGCTGTAAGGGACATGTCATTTATCAGCAGTTTGCAGTTTTAAGGTGGATTTTATAAAGCAAGTCAATAGAATTTATGGCAACTGCTATAGCAATCTATGCACACATACACACACATGCATACATAAAGACATATATCTGTATGAAAAGGTATACCTGTTAAAAATTCCACTTGAGTCAGTGAAATATTCAAGTCCAATGTCTCTGCATTTCTCCACAGGTGATAGTCAAATCTCTAGGAGTGGGAGACTTCAGCCCAGGTTCTGTCTTTTGGCAACAGTCCTCCAATTATGGCAAACTTGAGAGTTTGCAAACTCTGAGGGGCGTCCCACTCAGAGGGACATGCTGGTCACTGCCTGCTGTGATCTAGTAGAGCTCAGAGGGCCTCACTTAGGACCACTATTTATAGGATTGCAAGATAATCGGCATTAGTCATCAGTCAGTTTCCATCCTGGCCACAGCCTGAGTTGGTAATTACTAGAAAATTTTCAAAACTCCAGTAACAATGGTACCATTCCACTTGAGCTGTGATCAAGGGAAGGAGTGTTCTAAGGCTGTCAGGGGATAAGTGATTATCCACGCTCTTGCTCCCCACCTTAGCCATGGAACAGGAGTCCGCGATATGATCAGTGCCTCCCTCCTTAGCCATGCAAGAGTTCCTGGTATGGTCAAGGGATGCTTCACCACCCAACTCATTACACAAAGGCCAAGACCTGATGGGAATTCCTGAGATCATGGAGCAGCCCAGAGGATGGGTGAGGGAGGATGCACCACCACAGCCTAACGGGTGATATCAGCAGTGCATTTGACATGTTGGAGAGGAGGGCCACTAATCAGAG
The DNA here is from genome assembly GCF_000696875.1 of Nestor notabilis. Classification (NCBI taxonomy): domain Eukaryota; kingdom Metazoa; phylum Chordata; class Aves; order Psittaciformes; family Psittacidae; genus Nestor; species Nestor notabilis. Next base: position 17,287 of record NW_009926929.1, on the reverse strand, counting down.
GGATAAATAGCTTCACAGAATCTTCATTAAGTTCAGCCATGGTGAATGCAAGGCCTTGCACCTGGAACAGAATAGCCCCCTGCACCAATTCTGCATGTTAAACAGACTAAGCCGCACAATGCTGTGGGCTGGGGAGCAGCTTGGACAAAAAGGATCAGGGAGTTCTCATGGGCAGTGGACTGAGCATGAGTTCACCGTGCACACTCGCAGCAATGAAGGCTAACAGCCAACTGGACTGTAGCTACAGGAGCATAGCCCATAGATTGAGGGAAGTGAATCTTCACCTTTACTCATTACATCACACTGGTGTATCACCAGTACACCACACTACTCATTACACCACATCTGGAACCCTGGTCCAGTTCTGGGCCTGACGGTATAAGAAAGATATAGACAAATTTGACTACGATCAGCAGAAGGCCATCAAGATGCTTGGTGGCTGGAGTATCAGCGCAGTGAGACAAGGCTGAGGGAACTGGGCTTGTTCAGCCTGAAGAAGAGATGGTTTCAGGGGGACTTTATAGTACATAGATACTTCATAAACTGGAGAATGCGACCAGTACTGCAAGGGACATCTCAGGGTGACTGATAATCAGGTATAAAAGGGAGAAACAATACAAAGACCCTGTTCACATATTAAGAGATTATAAACAAAGTTTTCTTCAGTGTCTTTGGAAAAAAGTTTGTATTTTCTCAGTGGAGTAAAACAAAGGCAGGTGTCATGATTAGGAAAATTTAAACTAGGAGAGTGGGTGAGGGACAGAAAATCAAAATAAGACAAAGACACCCCTTAGGTTTTGCTTTTTAAACTTTTTTACTATTCTTGTTTATTTAGGCTTTCATAAAATGTGGTTAATTAATAAAGAAAAACAGTTGTTTTACTGTATGCTTTGCAACTGATAAATTTTTAATATTTCTGCAGATATAAGGAAAATTATATTCAATTTTTTGAGAAGAAACCTTTGAAATTCACAGCATCTAGACGTCTTTCAAAAAGATACCTGTATTTATACACATTTGATAGTATTCAAAAAAGAATAATACATTAAGAATACAATAATGATAAAAAGAGTGATAATCCTATGCTCTTTTACATGTACATTCATCATTTAGAGGTGCAAACATACCATTTTCATCAAGACTTTAATATGGTTTTGTTCTCGGTTAGACCCAGTTGGTAACTCAGCACCATGCAGCCACTCACTTATCCTTACTCCCCTCCTTCCCAGGTGGGATGGGGAGAAGAATTAGAAGAATGTAGAGCCCACGGGTTGAGATAAGAACAGTTTAATAACTAAAGTACAATATGATACTACTAATAATAATAATAAGGGAAATAACAAGGGGAAATAATACAAAATTTAAAGGGGAAAGGAAAAGCAAACAGTAAACACAAGTGATGCACAATACAACCGCTCACCACCCGCCGACCAATACCCAGCCCAACCCAAGTAGCAACCTGGGCCTTCTGGGTGACTTTCCCCCAGTTTATATACTGGGCATGACATGCTGTGGTATGGAATACCCCTTTAGCCAGTTTGAGTCAGGTGTCCTGTCTCTGATTCTTTCCGTCTTACCATGCCCTTCCCCACTGGCAGAGCATGAGACTGAAAAGTCCTTGATCACGGTAAGGGCTGACTTACAACTAAACCATCAGTGTGTTATCAGCATTATTCTCAGATTAAAGCCAAAACATAGTGCTGCACTAGCTACTAGGAAGAAAATTAACTCTATCCCAGGCAAAACCGGGACAGGTTTGAAAAATGTAATGTGTGTTGAACATCCAAATTTACCAAATTAAAATGTGTATGCATTAACCTACCAATTTCCAGTTAAAATGAAGGTAAAAAATATTGAAAGTAACAAGTCAAACAATTGACTGGAATGAATACAGCTAACAATGGCAGAAGAACGTAGTTGTGAGGTTTTCTGGGTTGATGCAGAAGAGTACACCCAGCATCACCAGATGTTCTACCTGTTCTGCAATGACTTATTCTTAGGTACTATGAAGGGTCCAGGTGTCTTCAAAGTTACACAATTCCTGAATGAATTATAGCCCCTATAGCTCCTATAGCCAGCTCCCATTTTCTGTACTTTCAACTACAGGGTGTTTTTTCTCACCTATTCCATTTGTCTTGCTTACTTCTTCTAAAACTACTACTAAATTTGACAGAGTTGTGTGAGGATCAAGCAGTTTCAGAAGAGGTATGTTCACCTTTCTCTCTTGAAAGATACGGTTCTGAACTGTCATAGCTAACATAGAGTCTATGCCCAATGATGAAAGTGTTGTATTCATGGTTAGTTCATCTGGGCTCAAGCTGGTGAGTTCACTCACCAGTGAGGTGATATAATCTTCAGATTTGACTAAGGCAGCATCCTGGACTTGAGTTTTCCCAGAGGTTTCAAGCTTGTTCCCCAATTCTTCTGATAGAAATGGTAGTAAGCGACTTTTGAGTGAAATAATCTGAGCTAAAACATGATGTGATAGAGCTTGATAGTTTAATTTGACAACAGCTTGCTGTGGATTATTCGTAAGTAAGGTCTTCCTGAGATACTCATGAATTTCATGCACTTGCAGAATGTCTACGCCCTTGGATTCCAGAATGGACTGAAGATGGTTTTGATTGAGCAATACACCAAGGTTCAAAGCACCCCAGTTAATGGATTGGCCTGAAAGCCCACAGTTCCTCCTGTAGAGGCAGAAAATATCCAAGAAAGAGTTTGCAGCTGCATAGTTTGCCTGGGTGGAATTTCCCAGAAAGGAAGTTACAGAGGAGTAGCATACAAAGTAGTCAAGCTCGTGGCCTCTGGTAGCCCAATGAAGATTTAGGGTCCCTGCTACTTTTGGACTCAGCACTTTCTGAAAATCTGCCAACTTCAGAACTTCAAGACGGCCATCATGTAAAACAACAGCACTTTGAAATACACCTTTGACTGGACTCCCTGCAAAGATGTTTGCAATGGACTGGAAAGCTTTCTCAACATCATTGGTCGAAGTAACATCACACTGCACAAACAGTACTTTGCTCCTTTTATACTGCTCCTGCAAAGCTTTCATCTCTTCTTGCTTCTCATTGCTTGGCATTTTCCTGGAGAATATTGCAATATTCCCTCCTCCATTCTCAGCTATGAATTTCACTGTTTCAAAGCCAAGTCCAGTGAGCCCCCCCACTACTACATAAACAGCATTCTGCTTAAACAGCTTCTGGGATTCATACAGTGGTATATCTGAAAGCATGGTGATGTCCTTCTGCTTTCTCAGTACAGCAAGTGGGACAGATTTGCAGGTAAAATATGATGTCACAATGTCTATCCTTGAAAAGTTCTCGGTCTGCTGAAAAACAGAACCAGATAGATGTCTAAACTTTTTCATATCCATGGAATTGATCCATGCACGCAGAGTCTTTTGCAATTCCTTTAGAGATGCTTTCTGGAAAATGCTAGCAAGTGTAAGGATATGAAAGCTGATATTTTCATGATCCATTTCAATGGCATTCTGGATACATTCAGACTGTCGATTGCCACACACTATCACTACATCTTTAAGAAAGCACATGTGGGCCAGATCCTCCTGAGACAGTCTGTTTACTGAAGGAAGAACAACAAGGGCATTGCATAAGTTTATATGCCGGAACTTGTCAGCAGTGGGCTTTGCAAGTACTGTTCTCCAACCCATCTCTTCTGCTGACGTAGAAAGAACATGGCACAAAACTGATGATGGCTCTGTAGAAATAATACCCAATGTTCTCCCATATTTCCCCTTGGGTAATCTCTTATTGAATATTTCCCATGCAATGATAAAGTATGACATACAAGGGACATTCTGGAAGCATGGGAATTTCTTTACTTTGAAACAAACTGTTCCTGGAATCTGAACCCTGGATGATGCAGCAGATGGATAACATGAAACCACATGATCTCCCACTTTAACTTTCTTCACATCAATGCCTGTTGCTGTGACTGTGCCACTGAAATCAAGAGCTAAAAGTCTGTGTTTGTCTTCTACTTGTGAATTCCAGTACAGTGTATTACCAAAATTATGACTAGAAACACTAATGGGAAAATAATCTTCTGAGTGGAGACATATTTTATCCAGTTGAATTTCAACGCTGTGTTTGTCAAGGTGAGTAGCAGTGGTGGTGGATAATTCAGCAGACAAGTCTTTTGCCATGTAGGGATCAGAAGTGTACAAACTAAATGTTTCTGAATTCTGGACAGATCTTACAGATTGACAGTAATATGCATCTACAAAAGGTGTGCGTCTGATTTCAGACACATAAGTTCTTCCTTGGCTGATGCAAAGTTCTGGATACTCTGTAGTTTTGTGCTTGACAAGAACATCTGCTAGCACTGAGATGTCCAGGGAACTGGCAGAGCTGAGGTCGATCATCTGAAATATGATTTCTGGAACTTCAACAATACAAGTTCTGGTCATGCCATACAATGCAAACCCACAGTTAACATGGTCTACATATCTTTCAGTTGTTCTGTAGGTGATCACCCTGATTAAACAGCGTGACATTTTCTCTCTTAATGCCACAATAACTTGGCGATAGGCTTCACAACACTTTGCCAACTGGTCTACCACTTTGCTTGGGAAACCTTCATTTAACTTTTGAATTCCCCACAGGAACAGAATTTCATCATAATTCTCAACCTCTGCTCTCATTTTATTCTGCATGTGGCCTTCCAGGAGAGCTTCCCAATCTTCGTACATAATATATCTTGAGTCAGGATGCAAATATTTTTTGAGCTTCTCAGCTATCCCAAATCTGTCAGCAAACACTAGGACTCTGGGCATAGCCCCCAGATTTCCAACCATCTGTGAAAGAGATGTTTCTTTCCACTTGTTTTCAAACATGAACTCATTTTCTCTGGAAGATGTTTGTTTCATGAAAGTGATGGTAACACGCTTTAGTTCAGACAAAATGGAGCCATGTTTGTCCATAAAGCATCCACAGACCTCTAGGCAGTTCTCAGTGGATTTGCTTGTTCTCATATATATCATCATTTCTTCCTCCAGTGGTCGGAGCACCACCAGGCTGCCTATTTCTGAAGGAAAGCCTGGTCTTGACGAGAAAGTCCTTGAAGTCATAACAGTGGTCATCTGCAGAAAACAGTCAAGCAGTACTGGATGGATACAGTAGCTGTACATCTCTATGGCCGTTTCCTTGTCCACCTTTATGCTTGTTATAGCTTCCTTTAGTTCCTGGCAATAGTGCACATCACTGAGCTGCTTGAATATGGAGCCATACTGAAAGCCAGTCTGAGATAGTGTTTCATAAATTTCCTCTCTGCTAATCACTGACCTGCACCTTTGATAGATGTCTCGGAAGGAGATGGTGCTTTCTTCCACCACAGCTTCAGGCTCCTTTGTTACTTGGCCTGCAGCATAAATTACATTAGAGGAAGACAGTATCTCAAAGGCTGTCACTGCTTTTTGTGGACTCAGCTTGATGCTCAAGACTTGGGAACTCTGTGTGAGGACACATGGCGTGGAAAAATTGATACTCATCTGACAAGAACTCAGGGGCACTTTAGGCCTTGAGCTGCTCATCACAGAGGCCAGACCAAGCTCCACATAAAAAGCACCAGGGACTAAAGCCACACCATTGTTCTTGTGCTCATATATGTAAGACGTTGTGTCCTGAGACAGCAGGCAGCTGAACTCCATTTTGTCACTGTTTATGCCATGAATCAAAGGATGACCGACACTGATGTCTCTTCCTGCTTCTTGATGTAATTTCAGATACCTAATAAGTTTTTTGCGATCAAATTGATACCGTGGAATGTCCACTGGAGCACTTTGATACCCATTATAAAAGTGCTGCCAGTTAGGATTATATCCAAGTTCAAACAGATTTCCTACTAGGGTGAAGAGTGTCTGATACTCTACGTCAGTTTGCAAAGAAGAGAACACCTTTGTGCTTTTTCCTAGAACTTCCTTTATGTTCCGCTGCAATGCTCGGTGAGGACTTATTTCCACAAACACCACATTTTCCCTATCTCTGGCTGCAGTTTTGATGGCTTGAGCGAAAGCAACAGGCTCACGAATATGCCGGGCCCAGAATTTGCCCTGAGCAAAGTCATTTTCGGAAGCAGCCACCCCAGTCAGTGTTGAAATCACTTCAGTTTCCCCCTTCTGTTTTTCTAAAGGCTGTATGTTCTCTTCCAACTCCCCAAGTATCATGTCCATGCTGGGGCTGTGGTACGCAGCTGAGACACTTAAAACATGAAGAAAGATATTTCTCTGGCTGAAGGCTTGAGCTAAATCTCTCTGGACAGTACCTATAAAGTCGGAACTCCCAGACAAGGTGCAGGAAATTGGGCTGTTGAAAGCTGCAATACACACCTTTCCTGAGTAGCGGTGCAGATATTCAGCAATCTCTTCAACAGGGATATTTCCTACCACCAGCATTCTGCCACTGTCAGTCTTTGCCTGCAGCCTGCTCCGGTGATAAATCACTTTGACTGCATCTGCCAGGGAGAGGTACCCAGCAAAATGCACAGCAGCAACTTCCCCTACCGAGTGGCCAACAACAGCAACTGGCTTAATACCCCAGTATTTCAGAAGGGCACCTAGGGCAACTTGCAGGGTAAAAAGCATGACCTGGGAAAGCTCTGGATTCAACAGATCCTTTGGGCTATCACTTTTTGCTGGCAGGAAGCTGAAGGGAGCATACTTCTGAAAAAGCGCTTCAGTTTCCTTACACTTGTCTCTGAACACGGGCTCTGAGCTCAGCAGTACCTCACTGAACTCCTTCAGCGTTACACCGTTGCCACAGAACACAAATATCAGCTGTGGTTCCACCTTTGGCGTGGCAACTTCAGTGCTTGCTGCCAACATAACCTCTTGCTGCAAGTGTTGGAGAGAATTTGTGACAAATGCTTTTCGGTACCTGTAGTTAGCATGGCTTCTTCTGCAGGCAGATGTATAGGCCAGGCCTGGGAGGGTTATGGAATTTCTTGTGCTCAGCTGGTCAGCTGTATCGGCCATTGTCATCTGAAGGGACTTACTTGATGCTGCTGACAGCAGAACTAATTCAAGAGGCCTCTTAAAGGCAGGAAGAGGCTCTAGCTGCTTTGCCTGCCTGACTACAACATGAGCATTGGTTCCTCCAAATCCAAAGCAGTTGATGGCAGCTACTCTTCCATACTCACTGGATTCTTCCCAGGGCTCTACAGCTGTGGGAATTGCTATGTTTAATTTCTCTGTATCAATGCTGCTCATGTCCTTCGAGTAATGCAAGGATGGAACAATCTTTCCATGATGCATCATCAGAAGCACTTTGATTAATGCTGCTGCTCCAGCAGCTGATTCAGTGTGCCCAATATTTCCTTTCACTGAACCAATTTTCAGAATGGAAACTTGTGAAGACCTCTTTTTAGCAATGACATTACCTAGGCTTTCAGCTTCAGTAGGATCTCCAGCAGCAGTTCCTGTACCATGTGCTTCAACGTACTGCACAACCGAGGGATCAACATGAGTTTCATAAATGCTGCGCAGTAAATTCTCTTGCTGTATTTGAGATGGTCTTGTGATTGGTGTCATAAACCTACCATTCTGATTAATTGCACTGATGTTTATAACACCCCAGATTTTGCTGTAGTCTTCCTTTGCCTGTTTCATTAAAAAGTAAAATATTTTTAATAATCTTATGCTTTCTCTGTATAGGAGAAAACAAGACAACAAAACCAAGAACAGACAAAGTATGATACTAACTTTTAAATGTGTGATTCCATTTCCCATAGTAGGGGAAGTACATAAATGCTTAATGCTTAATAAATGCTTCATTAATCTTAAGCTCGAATTGGAAAATCTTTTCTGGAAAAGTAATTTTAAGAGTGGGTAAGCAACCACTCTTATTTTACACTGCTTCACAAGCAGTCTTACCTTTTTCAGTGGTTTCAGGAAAAGAACACCACAGCCTTCTCCCCTTCCGTAGCCATCTGCCTTTTTGGAGAAAGGTTTGCTTAGTCCCTCTGGAGAGATCATTTTCGCTTTACTCAGAAATATAAAGGTTCGGGGATCTATTATGCAGTTCACTCCACCACAAATTGCTGCCTCACAATCTCCTGGAGTAAAATAGAAACATACTCACGTTGAGATGTCCAGGATAAGAGACAGAAATAGTAGCAATCCTAATTTCATTGTCTAGCATCTCTTCAGTCCCATTACCTGATTTAATTGCTTGCAAGGCGTAGTGCAGAGCAAAAAGAAAAGAAGAACATGCAGTGTCAATAGTCAGTGATGGTCCAGTCAGATTAAATGTGAATGACACCCTGTTAGCAGTAATGCTCGTTGCTGACCCAGTACCATCATAATGATTTATTCCAGTCAGTACTCTGCTTGTTATGACTTCATAGTCTCTATTCATAATTCCTGTAAAAATATCAAATACATGGCACATTAACCCAAGCGACGAAAAGGGATATACACTTCTAAGACGGATAACGTGTTTCGTGTTTTTTTGTTTTAATAGTAAACTACATGGCATCACTACTCCTATGGTGAAACTTTGCTTCAACACAAGTCAAAGGCAAAACTCACAGGAATTTTCCCTGGACCCAACTTACACAAACATACCTAACACTTGAAATTGCTACCTGCACAGTAAATGACAAGCCTTTCCTGATGGCTTAGCTCATTTTATGAAGCAGCTACGCTCTTTGTAGCATGTATCTCAGTTTGAGAGTGGTTGTTTTGATTTAGCTCTTGGAATTAAGAAGTTACAATGAGGATAGCTGGGATATAAACGTACAAGACACCAGTTTCAGTTCCTCCGATGTACCAAGTTAAAGGTCATAGCAAAAGCTACATCTAATGCTTTTATCTTTGGTTTGCTCACTGTGATCCAGAAAATAAGATAGAAATAGAAAAGAAGAACAGGGCCTGTGAGAGAAATTGTGTCCTCTTTCTGAGAACACATACACTTGAAATACGGTAGATCCTCAAGCCCATGGACATGTGTTAAAATGCAACATCTCTATTCGGAGAGCAAGGAATAGTCTCGTCTGTGAAACAAGAGCATATCTCAGACTAAAAGGTAAAGAGTTTACCCCTATAATTACATCAGCCTAACTTTCCCAGAAAACTCCTCTTAAAAAAGACACAGATTACACCAGAAAAAATGTGCCATTATTCTAGCTCCTTAACTGAATAGCATAACACAGCACAGCATAGCATAGTTCAGTTGGAAGGGTCCTGCAATGATCATGTAGTCCAACTGCCTGACCAATTTGCATCTCACCAAAAGTTAAAGCATGTTATTAAGAGCATTATTCAAATGTCTCTGAAACACTAGCAGGCTTGGGGCATCAATCTCTCTAGGGAGCTTGTTCGACTGCTTGACCACTCTGTAAATAAATGCTTCCTAATGTCAAATCCAAACCTCCCTGACACAGCTTTGTATCATTCCCACAGTTCCTGTCACTGAGAAGAGAGAACGGCACCTCCCTTTCCTCTTCCTCCCCTCAGGAAGCTGCGGAGAGCAGAGTTTGCCCCTCAATCTCCTGTTCTCCAATCTAGACACACAGGGTCCTTAGTCACTCCTCACAGCACGTCTTTCAGCCCTTTCACCAGCTTTGTTGCTCTCCTGTGGGCACCTCCTTTTTAAATTGTGGTGCCTAGAATTGTGCACTCACACAATACTCAAGGTGAGGCTGCACCAATGCTAAATACAGTGGGATAATCACCTTTTTTGACCAGCTGGTTATACTGTATTTAATATACCAGTTCTCTTTCTGCAAGGCACTCCTTTATCCAGCCTTTCTCCAGCCACTGCTCTCCCAGTTTATACTTGTGTCCAGTGTTACTCTGTCCCAAGTGCAGGATCTGGCATTTTTTTCTTGCTAAATTTCATGCCATTGAGGATTGCACAATGCTCTAATCTACCTAGATCCCTCTGCAAGGCCTGTTGTCCCCTGAGAGAGTCAACAGCACCTACCAGTTTAGTATCACTGCAAACTTACCAATGGTGCATTAAACTCCTGCATTCAGATCATTGATAAAAAGAGTGAACAGAACTGGCCCTAGAATTGAGCCATGAGGAACACTGCTGGTGACTGGTTACTAGCCAGATGCAGCCACATTCACCACAACCCTTTCAGCCCTGCTTTTCAGCCAGTTCTTCACTGAGCACACTGTATACCTGGTCATCTCACAGTTGGACTTGTCCAGAAGGATGCTGTGAGGGATAGTACCCAAAGCCTTACTAAAATCCAGGAAAACTACATCTTCCACTTTCCCTTCACCCACTAGGTAGGTGGCCTTATTGTAGAAGGGTATCAGATTAAACAAAACTTTCCTGTTGACTGTGCCTGATGACTGCATTGTCCTTTAAATGTCTTTCAATAACACCCATTGTAATCTTCTCCATAACTTTTCCAGGTACTGAGGTAAGCAGTTGGACAAGTGCACCTTAGTGGCATACTAATATCTACATGAGGATTTCTGATGGTTTAAAAGGATCTTAATCCCCACAACACTTCAACAATGTTATACTGGAAAACAGTATACTGGAAAAAAGTTTAGGCCTGGCTTGAGAGTATCATTCCTGGAAAGGGTTGGGTTGGGGAGGCAGTTTCCTTCTTCAATCTCAGGGTCTGAAGATGCTAAGAGACACATCTAAAATAGATACGATCTTAATAATGATCTTCTAGAATAGCCTAGTAATTCCTATGAAAAATAATCATCAGTGTCAAAGCACAAAAGCCTTAGATCTCCAGTGCTAGATATGTATGTAAAGTTTATGAAGGAGTGCTCCAATCTCTGTGAGGTTCAAACATATTTTATTCACCATTAAATTTTCATCTTACCAACAAAAACACCAGTGTTGGTGCCACTGACAGCTTCTACAGGGACTCCTGCATCCTCCAAGGCTTTGTATGTGCATTCAATCAGTAACTTCTGTTGAGGATCCATGCGTTCAGCTTCCATATTATTAATCCCAAACAGGTGGTTGTCAAATGAATTAAATCTAAAATACACAGCCCAGAAAATGATACACTATCTATGCAATATGCATCTACTTCTAGACTCAAAGTACACATTTTTTGCAATTTCATGAAAAGCAAAGCAGTAACTGGTGTAATAGTACTATAGACAGTATGAACTACTTGAAAGGCTGGAGCCTAACTCAGATGCAGTATAAATACCCACTCATGCATAATACCTGTGTACTTTTGTAGACCGAAACATGCAGACACTCCTGTCACATAGGACGTAACATCTCAACACATGGTGAGTATCTACATACATTCTGGATTATGCAATTTTTTGATTATGTAATCAAAAGTCATATGTGTTCCCAACCACGTACATATGCACTTAACATGGTCTGCAACTAAATTTGCTCATCAAAGTCACACACCAAAAATGCCTGCAGTTTGACAATTGAATGTTCATCATGTAAGATAAAAGAAAGACAGGTCCTAGGTCCCATTTATAAGCTCTCCCTGTGCCTTGTACCCTCTGAAAGGCTGGACATACCAGTCTAAGAACAAAAAAAGTCAGTGGCACAGCAGAATAACAGACTCACTCATCGAGAAGAGCAGCTCGTGTTGTACATATTTTTCCTGGCTTGTTTTCATCTGGATCATACCACTCTTTGACATTGAATCTCTCAGGGGGAATTTCTTTTGTGCAGTTTTTGCCTTCCTCCAGGACTTTCCAGAAATTGTCAATTCCATCACCTGTCACAGAAAGGATTTTAAGTAGGTTAAAGTATGTGCTCCCTCTCCCCATGCAGACTCAGAAATGTACACTCAGTTCCAGTTAACTCCCACATATAAACCTAGGTTGCCCAAGTGGAATCACCAGAGAAACAAGTGATCATTCTTTGGTGAGAGGAAAATGGAAAGGCATGACCCATCCCTTCACTTCTTGCCTAAAAGCAAAGGAACCTCACAAAATCCTTAACCTTCTTCTGTCCCCATTTCCCTACCATGTCCCTGCATCTAATATATACGTGCATCATGTCCTTAATGACTACATGGATATGATGAGGTCTTTCTGTATCTGTACAGCACCACTCCTCAGGGAGCTCCATTGACAGCAAAAGGTTGCCTCTGGCTCTTTGAAGACAGGCTGAGCTTACAAAAACCAGGAAAAGGCCAGAGGCATTTTCCTTTGTCCCTAACACTAGAAAGGCATCTAAATCAAATATAGAAGTGAGTGTATATTCAGTGCTGACAGAGCCAAAATATCTGCCTACTGGATTTTTAGGGACCTTGTCCTTATTGTTTGAGATACAGAACTCCAGTTCCAGGCACTGAGGATATGTCTAGGCACTCTTCTTAGCCCTGAAACCAACTAACATGACAGCCACACAGCGGCCCACATTTCTCCTCCTCCCAGATTCCACTTCCCGCAACATACATAGTGGCCTCACCCGCACTCAATCTGCAAACACTCTCCTGCTTTTAGGCAAGCAGTGAAGGGATCAGTCCCCATGCTACCCTGTGGCATGCCCACGCGCTGAGCAGGAGAGCACTAACTGATGTGGGCCAGCACTGGGCTGGGGACTGTGCTAGCAGTCAGTAACAGTGATCACAGGACAGAATTCCCACCTAAGCCCTCCCACAGCTAGTCTCTCATCATAGACACAGCCTCAGACACACGGTAGTTTAACAGCTCCCATTGCTCAACAGTTCCTTTGAGGCAAGCTCAGAAATGCAGTTCTGAGCATGCACAGAACAGGATGAGGGCACACGTTCACTTTCTACATGGCAAGATAATTAAGAACAATGGCTGTAAAAAGAGTCCTTTTAGTGGTGTGGCTGGACCAACAAATGGCTTGCACCAAATCAGTAGTTAATGCTCAGGCAAGACACTGCTACTGCGTATTTACTAGATTCAGACCATTCACATTTGCTTATAGCTATGGGCCACATAGTTATTCACCTTACCACATATACCTATTGAATATTGGACAAAGTGAAGTCAGGAACTGAAATGTGGTAAGGACAAGAAAGAAAACAAGGAAAGGCAGAGATTAGCATGGTCATCTTTAAGGCTGAATGCTTGTTTGAAAGGACAAAACTGTATTCCACTCCCTGGATTATTTCTGAATTTTTTAAATCCGTATCTATATAATGTAAAGAGTACGGACAGTTTGACAGCAACTGACAGAACCTAGCAGCCTCTCACAGCTATCTAAATATTTCCACCCAACTAATCGCATAATATAAAGTCAATTGCCACTTTCACAGGGCCTAGTCTAAACTGAGATTGTAAATATGAGACTATTCTAACAGCCTTTTATTATAGTAGGCAATATCAGTTTTCTGATAGTCAGCTACCTATCTTGTACAAGAGGCAGTATTTAGGTACGTATTTGTAAGAGGCAGAATTTGACCAGAGACAGAGTTGATTTATCTAGCTCTTCTGGGACCTTTCAAAGTTTATACTGTAATAATGGAGGAAGCTTTCATTTAGGAAGACACAACCTATTTATATTACAGGCAGACCTGGTGATACTGACAGGCCCTCCATCTGTCCTGTCCCTATAGATGCATATTCCTGCAACAATGCACAATCATCTGGCCAGTGCACATGAAAATGTTCAAATCATCCCAGGCCCATTCAGTTTATTTGTATGAGTTATATATGTGCAGCTCAGTGCCCTGCCCACAGCCAGTACTGCAGGTCTGTCTGTTAGTGGGCAAATTTGAACCACAGTGGGACCTTATAAAAAGATCCAGCAAGTAGCAAAGCAATAAATTCTACAGAAGTAAGGGAGGAGCGTGTTGCTTTTCTCCATTTCAACATTAATAAATGACTGTGCTTTTCAATGTTCACTCAGCAGCGTGCTTTGCTTTTACCAAAACTTACCCCCAGGAAAGTTGCATCCTATTCCCACAATTGCAATTTCATCTTCAGTCTTGATATCCATCTTCTGGGCTGCACAACAGAGGTATAAGTGTCATACAGCTCAAACAGTTACGCATTTATCATTAAATAAATATTAGGTTGAAAGGTGAGCTTCCCACAAACGCACATACTTGCTCAAATCTTGATTAATCTTGAATGATGTATTATTCATTGTGATAAGAAATGACACTCCCCACAGGTAACCAGAGATATCCTGTATTTTCTTTGTCTCTGCTTTTAGAGGGAAATCCCTGGCTAATTCCCCAGACTCCAATTTACAGCCATTTCCTTTTACTGTTTAACCTCTACTATTCCTGCCACCTGCTGATCTGCTCTTGAGCCTCTCCCTACATCAGTCCTGCTTCACTTCTTGCTTACAGAACTGAATAGTCCATTGACCAAGGCACATTTTCAGCTCTATCATCTCTATCTTATTCACAAAGAAGATGTCCCAAACAGACCCTGCAAATTACCAGTTAAAGTCGGACCACCTAAACAGGCACCAGACAATCAAATAGCTGAAGGAACAAAAGGTGAGTCTTCCACACCACGGAAAAGTGCCTGCAAAGAAAAACCTTATTCAGAGCTCTGCTTTACTGGATCCTAAGGCTGCCTAGCTTTTGCCTAAATCAGCTTCCACTGTAGTCAGAGGCTAACCCCTGTAAACCACACTCAAAGCCACCAACAGCTAGAAGATCTCTCTCTTCCTTACAATGCACAGTCTCCATGTAGCCCCACTATAGCCACATACAGCCTTTCAGTTCATTTGCAGCTTCACAGGGAAAGTTTTTTGCTGTGAAGCAACTCAAAATAAAATGTGATTTTTTTTCAACAAACTAGATGGCAAATTAAAAAAAAAAATTGTTTGGGATCTAATTAAATACCTCAGTATAGAATTTAAAGCTGATGGGTTTTTTTGACTTTATCCTGGGAAAGGAACTTGTGAGATAAAAATCAGTTCAATTCAATTAATTAGAACTTACTAGGATGCCCACCTCAGAACCTTTCAGTCTTCCTGGACTTGCTTCAAACCACAAAAAGAATAAAAATTCTTGTTGAAAGGGATTTTTGGATATTCTTGGCAGTGGTGATAGATTCTCATCTCATTGATACCACAGTAGGTATTACAGTAGGCCCTTCTCAGTTATTGACTGACAGCAATGAAGCAGAGATGAGACTGTTTTACAGGCCCATACATCATTCATAGTTACTGTTTCTTGGAGGTTTGCTTTGAAACGTGAAATTAAAAATTACTGCTCAGATTCACACTTTGAAAAATTTACTTCTCATTTCCATTAGACAGAGAATGTTAAAAGGCCACCTAGCAAAAATTAGGAGACCAGAATCTGACTTTCCATGAGTCAATTCTATTTTACCAATAATGCAAATTCTAAAATGCTCTCAAAATTGTTTTATTTTTGGTTCTTTCAAAATTATCTATGATTACTATGTTTTTTTCTACTTCATAGTTTAATTTCATTGCTAACCTAAAGCTGTGAAGCCCAAGATAGATACTCTTATCACAAAGGTACTTTTAAGCATTGTTCCTAAGTTAGCATTTAAATAGCATGTAAGGGAAAAATAAGGACTTTACAATTATAACATAAAGTATATCTTTGGCATCTACTGAGTCATCCAGTGAGCTATGTAACTCTTACCTTATATCATCCCAGTATGGTGTACTAATAAGCTGAGTCTGTGGAAGCTATTTATATAGGATTCTGTGAGGGTTCTTTTTCAAACACGCATGCTAAAACATGGTGAAAATGTTAACGCCTTTCAAAGCAGAAAAGCAAACAAGTCATGTGATTAGTCAGTGGCCCCGACTAAAGTTCGAAACCATTCCCCTGAAGTAGTAAATTCTTGATGAAATCAGGTTTTACAGCAGGATGAGATCTGTCTTATCTAACTTACAGTTAGCAAAACAATAAATTGTCACTATCGTGCCATGAAATAGCCCATAAAAATCTTACGATCTTAAAAATATGATTTAAAATAATAACTGGTTTTCTTTTAATATCAACAAATCTGAACTAGTGTTTAAAGTCTCATCTATTTTTTGGCAGCACCATTTGTGAAAACTAAGCATAAACTCTCTATAAACTTAAAACCTGAGTTTCATGTTTGATTCCACAGCTGCATTCTTTTACTTTTTAGCAGGAGTGCTGAAATATGCAAGCACACACAAAAAGCCTTGTCAAAAGACAAATAGTCCTAAAATATTTCTGAGTCCACCAGGACATTGAAAGCAATACTGAGCTTTCTTTCTAAAACTGCCATCTTCTTAATAGCAAAACAAACAGCAGAATATCCAGAAGTAACCTCTGAACATTACTCTGCTAGATGCCTTTTTAACTCTCTTAACCAGCCAAACTCATCTTTCCCTTAACTTTGTAATGGAAACACAGTGTTGGATGAGCCAGAAGAGTTCATATATAGCTAATGTTTTCCCTCGTCGTGGGACCCAACTCTTTCCAAGAGACAGCAAAAAAACACTGTGCCAAGAAGAAACAATTTAGACTATCACTGCTTCATAACCTCCTCTGAAAAACTCACATTCTGCTCTCCATTTCATAACTGTAAATCTCAGTCACTCACTTTTCTGAATTCTGAGGTTGTTGGGAGTTATTTAATGATTCCTTTAACTAAATTAACCAACTTTTCTGATGTAGTTACTAGGCCAATGAACAAGACGGCTAGTCCGAAGCTGATGTGAAAATCTCCATATTTTACACAAAAGTACTCTTGTCAGTACTGGTACCATTAACACCCCCTAGCAGAGCAGAATGGGGATTCATCAGGTGAACTTGGAATACATTGTGGAACTTCCTCTGCATTTTCAAAAGTACCAACTAAAAGTGATAAATGCCAGGCCATATTTTGAGGTATTGGTTAGGTATTGGAAAGAATACTGAAATTAATCCTGCACAGCTGTGGACCTTAATTTCAATGCAAGTTAGACCAATCTGAATATCAGTGACGCAAACACAATACGAACAATGTGAACATCAGTGCAGTACTAAGAAAGTGCTGTTAATGTCATTGGTTCAAAACATAAAGCTGGTTTGTAGTTATGAGTGTGTTGCCTGAGTGTTGATTACTTGCACTAGTCTCATCAGAGCTGGAGAGTATATTCACTAACCCAAAGTAAAGCAATGATTGCTCAGTCCTTCTGAGAAATGCCAGTAACAGAAATACGAACTAAGCGTGGAAGCCGTGTAACAGTAACGGATTGAGTCTACTATTATTGACAGAAGTGGCCAATTTATAACTGAATTATAAGAAGCTGGTTTGCCATCAAGTTTCTTACACAATTCATCTAAATCTAGAAGCTAAAAGTCAAAAATAGAAACAAAACCTTGCAGCCAAGAGGGCCAACAGTGTCCTGGTGTGCATCGGGAGGAGTGTGGCAGC
>NW_009926928.1:0-6359 GCF_000696875.1 Nestor notabilis | reverse complement strand
TATGTATTATAAATAAATAAATTTTCTTACAAGTAAGACCTGGATTCTGATTACTACTTTCCCAAAACTTTTAAAGGCCACTTAAGTCAGTGGATGAATTTGGACTAATTTCAGAAAACTGAGTCAGACTTTAAATAAACTACTAAAATAATTTTATCATTTTACTATTTTGTGACTTGTATCTCTGAGTCTATTCCTTAGTGCCTCTAATTTGATAAGGCTACCATGTCACAGTTGAAACTGAGAAGTGAAAGGCGGTTGTGCTAGACAATTTGAGTAATATTCTGAGCTGATCTGAGAATTTATATAATTACATTATTTTCACAGAGGAATATCAATTTACCCTTGAAAGGATATAAAAAAACCTACTTGCAGGACAGCATTTAAATCAACCAATCAATTCTACATTTTAATTACTTATTTTTTAATCTTTCGTTATCTGCATCACCAATATTTCATTTCCTGAACCAGTGGCTGGATTAATATCTGAAACATAAAGAAAGAACTAGACAAATAGGTTGTCAGTAAGCTAGGAGTAGTACTTCAGTGTAGTTTCCTGTTACCAAAAAACCACACTCATTGCTGGTCATGTCATACTCGTGCTTAGGAACATTACTGGCTTCCATATGGGTGTGAAGGCTCTGGCACAACGTCACCCTTGAGTGGCAGTCATTTTCTTTCCGAACACGGCATTGACTATACATGCTTTTGCTACTTTTTATCTTGAATAGGGGAAATCCTAACTGCAAAATGTTCACTCCTTGGTAAGGACTTCAGTTAGTACAAAACACTATGAGGCGCTTAGTTGCAAGGTACAAGTGCATTTCCAGTAAGTGAAATGAGGGGAATATTAGAAGGAGGAAATGTCTGTTACATACAGTAAATGTTAACAATGCTTTATTTCTTAAACTTGTTTTTAAAGTGTTCAGTACTACAGCAATAAAGTGTTATTCAATTTATTCCTTGTTCATGTCACACTTACCAGCTGGCTGATTTGTCTAGTGAGTGTGATTGTGAAATTGAAGCAGCTTTTGTTTCCTTCTGGATGTGATGAACTATATACAACAGATCTTTTGCTTGATCAGTCTTGACTTCAAAAGACCTGTACAGTCAACTGCTCTATCAGTACTCTAAATTGCTCTTTTATCATCATCATCTCCTTTCCGGAATCCTGATGACCAAAGACCTTTCGCCATACAAAGGTTATGTTTACAATGCATATTAAAGTCATGGTTTAAAGCTCTAATTAAATTACCCATCTCTAAACAACCCCTTATTATACAAGGTCCTGCACCTGGTTTGGGGCAACCCCAAGCACAACTACAGGCTGGACAGAGACTGGGTGGAGAGCAGCCCTGAGGAGAAGGACTTGGGTTTGTTGATTGATGAGACCTCATGACCCAGCAGTGTGCACTTGAGACCAGAAACTACCCATGTCCCGGGCTGCATCCCCAGAGCATGAGCAGCAGGTCAAGGGAGGGGATTCTCCCCATCTGCTGTGTTCTGGGGAGACCTCCTTTGCAGTTGTGCATCCAGCTCTGGGGCAACAATACAAGAGGGTGTGGAGCTGCTGGAGCAAACCCAGAGGAGGAAATGGAGATGCCCCAAAGGCCTGAGCAGCTCTGCTCTGGAGACAGGCTGAGAGAGCTGGGTTTGTTCAGCCTGGAGAAAAGAAGGCGCCAGGGAGACCTTAAAGCAGCTTCCAGTGCCTAAGGGGGCCTACAGGGAATATGGGGATGGATTTTTGACAAGGGCATGTAGTGATAGGACAAGTGCGAATGGCTTTAGCCTGACAGAGGGGAGATTTAGCTTAGATGTTAGGAAAAAGTCTTTATCAGTTACTTGGGACAGGGTGTACCTTCTTATTTTCTAATGCCAAGTCAATAACAGATTAATGATTAAGTACAAATGAAAGCCCTAAGGTTGTAGCATCTTCTCCAACACATCTATTATGTCTTCTCAGCACCAGGTGTCGGAATTTCTCTGTTTAAATCCTTATCTAAAGCTCCCGTCTACAGATTGAAAACAGAGCTGTAAGTGGTGCAATAAAAACCCGTAATTATAACATTTTCAAGCTTATTTTGCAAAAGCGACTGAGGTAGAAAAATTAGCATTGGGCAAATTCTGAATCCTGAACTTTGAACATTCTGATTTTTCTGTTCTTTAAATTTAATTGCCTCTGACAAATTCAGGCATAGAAAAAATGAAAATCCTGGACAAATTTAAAGTCAAATTTATAATTCCCTGTTTATTATAAGATAATGACAAGGTGATGACTAAGCTCTTTTCTGTTTTGGAAAAAAAAAAAAGAGTGTAAGCCATAGAACGTTTCATCTGTATATATTTATTAAATTCAGACTTTAAAAAAACTGCTAAAAATTAATCACAGGCAGATACAAAAGAGGCAGATCTGCAGGCAGATACAAAAGAGCTCCAGAATGCTCTTTGCCCAGAATCATTATTCATTTGTCTATAAAGTCTATGAGTTATTGTAGACTCTTTTGTCTGAGGACATCTTCCCACATTTATTCACTAATCTTTATCTGCTAATTACCTGAATGACAGCAAAATTAGCTTGCATATATGAATCCTACCATGCTCAAAATAAACTAGAGCAATAGCTGTTACAGGATATTTCTGAACTGATTATTGTAATTAGCTTCCTAATTTGCCCTTTATGAAAATAGTTACATAGTTTTTCAGCACTGGAGACAGATAAACTTAAAATTGTGAGCCTCTGAGATGTAAGTAGGTATCTCAGTTCCACATAGGGCAAATAAAAGGAAACACATCACCTGAAGGGTTCTGACCTTTTTATTGGTGAGACTGAACTTTTGCATATTTCCCTAACGGTTCATTCCAATGTATATTTTAGCTAGCTAGACCAAATACCCTTTCAGGATGAAGAAATTGAATTTGAAGGTGCCACACAAGCCCGTTGAGGAAATAATTTGAATTTTTCTATAACTGTGAAGAAATACTACCAAATATCCTAAAGTTGTGTAGTAGAGGACTTTCCTTAGGTTTGAGCCAGAAGTGTCTTAATTTATCAGCAGCAGCTCTGTATGTAGAAAAGGGAGCTTATGATCTGTTGTGAGAAAGATCTTAAAGTAAATCTTTAGTTTAAGATTTACATTCTGATTTGTTATACACCCTGATAATGGAAACAAAAGAGCAGAATAATTATGACGGTCATGACAGAAAGGGTCTCATGTTTTGGGTTTTCCATATCAGGTATCATGGTGGCAAAATAGAGAAGCAAAAATGATGAGTTACAGTCAAAAAATATGTTATTTGTCAGCTGGAGTTCAAATAAAAATGAAAATGAAAATAAAAATAATAATAAAAGAATAGACAAACAAAATAGAGAAATGAAACAGCATTGCAAATATGTAACAGTTTTCTATGCTTGCATTTCATATATAGAATTCCTATGTGATGTTATCAGATACTTTGTTATAGCTATTACATTTGACATTTTGTAATATTATTATATTGCTCTGAAGAACCAGTAGGTCATTTACACATCTACAGATTCTTTGAGTGGAAGGGAATTTGCTTCTTACATTTGAATCACATCAGAGAGGAATTAAGATAGAAGTCTAACTAGAAAGGCCTGCTGTGGGCTAATGGCAAAAGGTGTAATAATTTTTTGATACTTATAAATTAAAATGGTTAGTTTTCTCATCTTGACATCTCTTATTGATTAGTTCCATGAATCTCTACAGCTACCTCTACAGTACATTTAAATACTGTCTGAAGAAAATACTTTAAGGAAAAGTCAGCTTGAAACCTCACAGCTTGTCCTAATCTATTCTAAATTCTGTAGCATTGAATTTCAGAAAACCTTAAAAAAGCACTAAGTTCCTTGCTGTGAGCCCTTACTAAACAATTCTGCACTTTTGTATAGCACTCGTTATCTCAGAAATTCACAGCACATTAATTAAGCTTAACAACATTCCACTGAGTCAAATAAATATTTCCACATGCAGTAAAATATTTTTACATGAGGCTACAATATGATCAGATTCCTCCAGTGGGTAGGTAATGAGACTGGATATAAGCATGGTATAGTTCAGATTCTGTGTCTTTGCATAAGTCTCTCTCATTTTAATACAGCGGAAGCAATTTTACATCATAGGAAAAGAAAGGAAGCTTTATTCTATTACAGTAATGCAAAAAAGTCACTGTGATTTTCTACTGGGCTGCAGCTGCAGAGACTTCTGCCAGGAGTACTTGGTAGTACATAAATTGTCTCCAGCCTGAGAAAGTTAAAGAGGCATTAATGGTCCAGTCACTAATTTTAAGTCAACACAAAGGATGCAAAAGAAAATTCTATTTAAAAAAATTAAAGAGTAATTTTCGGTAAAAAATATTCTGTGTTGAACCAGGAGGACTATGTAGATGCCATAGGATGAAAAAAGAACAAAGGATTAACAGATGGAAGTATCAAAGGAAGTACATTAATAAACTATTTTAAGAAATTGCAAAATGCAAATTGAGGAGCAACCCAAGTTGAAATTTTAATAGTTAATATTTGGATGACAGGCAATGAAAACTTTACTCCTATACCAAGTGTGCACAAGTGCCCATATTTTGGTTTGGTTTTGGTTTTTTTTGAGGACAAAACATTAAACTTTTCAGGTATGTGCAAATGCAAATATAAAGGTATTTCTGAACTCTTTCTGCTATAGAATAGGCTGGCTGAAATTTTTGATATTAAACTATACAGAATATGAAAAATACACCTACATTAAGTTACAGATATATGATGTGCAGCAATCATTTAAAATTTTCAAAATTAAAAATGTCAGTGACATTTACTGGATTCATTGAAGAAGTAATGACTCTGGATATGTCAATATATGTCAAAAGCCAAAAATACAGACCAATGGAAACAAAAAAGAAATACTGTGTAATAGAAAAAAGCCAAAAAAAAATCATAAATATTGAGTCCAAGGTCATGGCTTTCACAGTCTAACCATGAGTGACATAGTGTGGGTGTCAAAATTGATCCACTGCCTAAGTTTGTATTTGTTATTAAATAATTTCATACCTGAACATTGTCCTTCTCTTTAATTCTCCTTTTCCTTCAGTTTCCCATTTTCACTTCTTTCTCACTGCAAAGTAGTTTCTCCCTCAGAATGAATGTTACAAACCCTGTCCAAATTAGCTGGTAGGTAACGAGTTAGTAGGTAACACTATCTACTACTTGTAGTAGGTAACTAGTAGGGTTACTAGTATGTAACTCACTACTACTCTTAATGCCTCATCTCTGGCAATGTTCAAGGCCAGGTTGGACAGGTCTTGGAGCAACCTGCCCTAGTGGAAGGTGTCCCTGTTCACTAGCTCACTCTAGTTGGAACCAGATGAGCTTTAAGGTTCCTTCCAACCCGAACCATTCTGTGACTGTATGAACACATAACATTGTTCAACAGGCAGGCTGACAGAAGGTCTTTTGGCCAAGGAAATACTATGATGGAGGAGTTTTCTGTGACTCCCCAGATGCAGTAGTTTCAGTGACAAGCACAGCTGTAGGAGGAATACATCTAACCTTATCAGAGGGAGAGGTGATACTGGTGTGGGAAACAGCCATACACCGATTTCTTTGTAAAATTAACTTGTTTCTTGTGCACCTCAGTCAAAATCTCTTGTCTTGTAACAAGCAGAGATGTGACCTCTGCCTTGCTTTTTTTGTGTCTAGAGAAAGAAGAGTGTGCTCCTAATATCACTGCAAGGACCAAAGCACTGCATCTTGAGGAGGACTGAGCAGTGTAAGCCAGACCTTGAATGGCCTGACAAAAAAAGATACTACTGCTTTAGTCCAAGTACTGGTAATTCTGGTAAGGATTCCTGATAAGGAGATGGGCCATGAAGGATGAGAGGGGTGAAGAACAATCTGTATTTGTTGAGCAATTGGGAGCAGGAACTGTACTGTTGCTGAGATTCTAAGGGACATTCAGGAAACAAAAAATATTATTGAAGAACATCTTAGTTGGACTGAGTATCGTGCTGTTGTTACATTAGGGAATAAATGCTTCAAACTTGGACAAAAGCTTATCTGTTGAGGCCCAATTCATCAACCTGTAGCTCTTGTTTTATTCTAGTGCTTTTTTTCCCCCCCCATTTTTATGCTTACATCCTTTCCTACTTCAATCTCTCCATGTTTTTGTGCCTGCCACATTTTTGCAGTTTTCATTAGGATTCCCTTTACCAGGTTGTCAATGTTATGACCTATATAGGGACAGCTCAATAATGACCTCCTTGTCTCTAAATTGGAGAGACACCAATTAGATGAATGGACCACTCAGTGGATAAAGAACTAGCGGGATGGCTGCAGACAAAGAGTTGTGGTCAAC
>NW_009926927.1:1691-2051 GCF_000696875.1 Nestor notabilis | reverse complement strand
GCCCCCGCCTCGCCCTGCCCCTGGCCCTGCCCTGCTTCTGCCCTCCCCCTGGCCCTGTCCTTGTCCCTGGCCCTGTCCCCGCGCTGTCCTCTAGCAGTCCTTCCCCTTTCTCCCCTTTTCTCGCCCCCCGCCCCAGGGAGCGAGCCCATCTCCCCCCGCCCGCGTCTAGGGCGGCGAGCAGTCCTCACGGCCCGATTCGAAACAGGGCAAAGAACACAAATAAACAAGAGACTTTGGCCAAAATTCGGTGGAGAGCCAGACACAAGCTAAACGTCAGCCCAAAGCCTAATTAGATGGTGATGGCTGGCGGGATAAAGAAGAGGAGAGGGATAGAAAAAAGAGAAGGGAAAGGGAAAGGGA
>NW_009926927.1:0-1454 GCF_000696875.1 Nestor notabilis | reverse complement strand
AGAAAGGAAAAGAAAAGAAAAGAAAAGAAAAGAAAAGAAAAGAAAAGAAAAGAAAAGAAAAGAAAAGAGAAAGGAAAGGAAAAGAAAAGAAAGGAAAGGAAAATAGAATAAACATAAATAGAATAAAACAAATAGAATAAAAACATATAGAATAAGGTCAAATAGAATGGAAAAGAAAGAAGAAGAGAAGAAAAGAGAAGAAGAGGGAAAGAAAATAACACAAAAGAAGATGAAAATGATGGGAGAAGAGAAGAGAGAAGAGAAGAAAAGAGAAGAGAAAAGAGAAGAGAATGTAAAAAACAATAATGGAAAAGAATAGAAAAGAAAAAATGGAAAAGAATGGAAAGGAAAAGAAAGAAAAGAAAAGAAAGCGGAAAAGAAAAGAAAAGAAAAGAAAAGAAAAAGAAAAGAGAAAAGAAGAAAAGAAAAGAGAAAAGAAGAAAAGAAAAGAAAAGAAAAGAAAAGAAAAGAAAAGAAAAGAAAAGAAAAGAAAAGAAAAGAAAAGAAAGGAAAAAGAAGAAAAGGGAAAAGAAAAGAGAAAAGAAAAGACAAAAGAAGAAAAGGGAAAAGAAAAGAGAAAAGGGAAAAGAAAAGAAAGGAAACCCCAATGGTTTCCCAGGGCAGAAGCAGTGCTCGCTGCAGCACAGCCGGTCGCCCACAGCCCTCTGTGGCGCAGCCTTGGTCAGTTCGCCCGGGGGCAGCGGGATCTCGCCGGGACACTGCATGGCACTGGGTGACAGTTGGTGCCATTGTGAGACACTGGGTGCCGGTTCCCTCCCCGGGGTGCCTTGTTCTGCTGAGCCGTAGCCTTACAAAACAACCAGCTCAAACAGTAGCCAGGATAACACTCCCAGCTCCTGTGGGAAAGTTTTTTGGCCTGTGCAAAGAAGCACTTCGTGCCCCCTTTTAGATATAATAATACTAAAGAAATACCAAAAAGCTGGAGCGAAACCTCCTGCCCGTTTCTTAGACGCTTTTTAAAAAGAAACCCGGCCCCCACTTTCTGCCGCCTGCAACTGGGTGGGACGAGACCGGTTCAGCCCGGCCCTGCCCGGCTGTGCCCCCGAGAAATGCTCTGGCTCCGGCCCCGTCCAGGGCCACCGTCCCGGGCAGGGTGCGCGTCCCCCGGCTGTGACTGCGGCGGTCACCTTTTTCTGCCTGACAGTACCCCCCGGGGTAGCCGTTCCCTCTCCCACGTGGAGCTGTGGAGGCAGAAAAGCTGCAAATACGTGTAAACAAATTTATCTGAAACCATTTTTCTTTTTAATGTTCCCAGCACGACGCACCCCCTACTTTAGACACCCGCGCCGTGTACAGGCGCACACTCAGCGCCTACACAAGCGTGCACACACGCACATATCGCGACTGAAGAACGTTTCCCAGCTACTCCCGTGTCTCGGAGGAGTTAATCCGTATAGACACAACAGAAGCTGTTGTGACGGTAAAGTTCAGCA
>NW_009926926.1:59788-83989 GCF_000696875.1 Nestor notabilis | reverse complement strand
GGCCTGGCCCGCTGCTTCTGCACGAGGAGTCTGAGGAAATGTTAACGGACAGGACACTGTGCAGGCATTGAGGATGTCAGGCCTCTGGTTTGTGTCTCTCTTACATACTTCCTGTGTTTTGGGGCATATTACTTAACTTCCCAATCCCACGGAGAGCGAGCGGTACTACCTGTTTTACTAGGGTTAAAGTGTAAGTTGCTGAGGCTTCTGAAGCTGTTTCTGAAGGCAGAATAAAATGCTCTGTGACGGCACACATCACGGAGGTATTTTGCAGATTTGAAGTCTGTAGGCACTGAAGTCAGAATGAATTGCCAAATGCCATGCATCAAGTCCATTCTGGAGGTAAATAGAGATGCCAGAAGCTCTGCCTTCTTGTTCCAGACCTTAGTTGCTGAAGATTACTTAATCTCAACTTTCCCAAGCGTGTTTCTGTCGTCAGTACGAGACCTCTCATCCGTAAATAGGGCTTTGTAAGGTGCAGAGCCCACCAGGTAATGCCTCCTCACTGCTCTGTAGGGAGAGCCTCTAACAGGGAAAATGAGGTGGCTTCAGTCATCAGCTCAAAGTGGGGTCCAGTTTGAATCCCAGCTCACCAGGGAAAAAAACTGTCTTTTTTTTATCCATTTTATTTATTAATAGCATTGTGGATTATAGTGGAATTAATGAGTTGAGAAGTTTGTCAAATAGTAGAGCTCACGCTGGGTGGACAGCCAGAAAGGAGAAATAGGGAAGGAGACAGCCTCTCTTGATGCTAGTGAGAGGTGAGATTCCTGGTCTTAAGAAGCTGCTTGGCTTACTTGCTGAAGGCAGGCAAACCTCAGCAGTATACATGTATTTTATACCTAACCAGCAGGGTTATTAAATGCTTTAAGTAATGCAAGTCCAGTCTTAACTTTCCTGAGTAAGGAGAAACTCTCAACTGGTTGAGAAACCTAAATACCTGGAGAGTGGGGTTTAAGAAACGCTTACTTTTGGCAGCAAAATGAGGCTAAAAAGCTTCTTGCTGACTTCCGTTACCCAGATTATGCTGGTGCAGCTGTGCATGGAACTGAATTTCTCAGTTATTTCTACCAGAAAAAGCAGAAAATCTCTGTCGAATTATTCCAATATCTGTTTTATATTGTGGCCCTAGAAACAGTGATAGCAGTACAGCTAAGCTGTAGCTGCAGCAGTGCAAGAGAGAGGGGAATGCAGTAGCAGTAGGCAAGAATTTTACGAGTAGGTTTTCACACCAAGGGGGGTGTTTGTGAAACTGCTGTAAGTCATTTGAACTTCAGAAATGTCTGAGCCTGTGTCAGTCATTAGGTTTGACTCCAAATGCTAAATTGCATACTGTAGCTGCTTCTCCCCCCATATCTTACATCCCTGGGAGTGAGAGCAGCGGGCTGGTATCTGGAACACCTGCCGACCAAAGAGATGGGTACATTGCAAGTATAGGTGCACATAATCAAGGTTAGGAAGTGTATGTGAGTATTCTTGTATTATGTAAAAGCAAACTTCTTACACGTTGGAAATACTGAAACACACAGGTCTAAGGCAGAGCTGGTGCCAGAATTTTTATTTGCTGATGTGGTTTTGTTCTTTAGTTAGCTAGTCCTTCCTCGAGTCGACAGTAATTAAATCTTGTTTACTGTAGAAGTACACCTATAACTTCATTTAAACCTGTACTTCTAATAAAGTTCAAGACCAAAAAGCTGCTGATACAGTTAAAATGGAAACTATCCTTAACACTAAAACAAGCCAACCTAATGTGTAATGCAAATTTCAAGTGACATAAGTCAGAAGTGCTTCTAACTGACTCATGGCTCTAATGCAAGTACATGTTCCAGTGTTTTGTTTCATTCCTTCAAGACAAGACAAACCTAAGCTTTGAAAGTAACCTTGTTGTGGAAGCCTGTTGAGGAGCATAACCTCACTTATTTTGAAGATACACCTGGAAAGGTTTTATTTCCCTGTAATCTTTCAGGAAACACACTCCTGATTTCCAGAAGGAAAACCTTCAGTTCTGTACTCTTGTTTCTAATTTTAAAAGCGGGGTGGACAACAAGAATTTCTGACAGACCTTGAAGTAATCTTACATAGACTTGTAGGTTGGAGCCTTTTGGTAAAGGAGACATTCTGTTTCAAAATCCTAATGGAGTGCTCTGTGTTGGTTATAACTACATCAGTGTTGCTTATGAATTCAAGGGTCGGGGTTTTGGAAAACAAGTTTAAGCTGTATTGTTCAACTCCTGGTCAGTTTTTAATCAAATACAAATGTAGTGCTTTAGAACTTGCTTTTGTAGCCCAACTGCTGATACTAAAAATATTATAATAATGGAGTCATTACATAAAAGTTGTAGCAATTATTATACTCTTATTTTTCTTTCTACATTACAGTTCAAAATTAGTAAGAGCATTTGCCCATGCACTCATAAAGTACATTTAGGAAGTAGATACTTCTTGGAGGCATAAGGATTTGAAAAGGGTTAGGGGCAAGTGATTTTGGCAGAGATTTTCCTCTTCCACTTACCATTCAGTTGTGTTGGGAGGTGCAGGATGAGTGCTGTTGTCCGGAGGCACGTAGATTGGCTTCTTCCCCAGGATGAATTCTCGGGACAAGAGATTGTTTGGATAGAAGGTTTTCAGAGTATTACAGGGTTGTTGATATAGTAAGGAGTGTGTGACAGCTGGGGGGAAAGGCTCTGTTCTTGTTGCTAGAGATTATTTACACTAATATTAAATAATTCAAATGGGATTTTCTGTACTTGGAGCTTTGTGCCCTGAGCTGCTCTTTGGAAGATGAAAATGACTTTGAAGGTTGTGAAGTGAGGGCCTGAGTTGTTGGATGGTCAATCCTTTTCTAGGCAACAATGATGTAATTTATCCTGCATGAATATTAGATATATATTTAGAAACCTTAATCTTATAAAACAGATTTAAGAAGAAGAATAAAACAAAGAATGAACGGAAAGATCAATAAAAGGAAGGTAGGATGAAAAGGTGCTTCAAACCTTATAGCATGAAGTTAAGCGGTAGGTTCTCAGAAAGTGACACAGGTGCACCAAGAAAAAATGGGGTTATTTTTGTTGTGATAACACTTAGGCAACGTATCATGCTGGGTGTTAAGATAGCTTAAGTTTCTATTTCTCTGAAGAGTTTACAATTAAATGTGCTACTTATTTGGAAAGTTGAAACGATACGGACATTTTTTAACTGCATTGCTTTTGTAGCGTTGGGAATACATTTTACATTGAATCTCAATTATGTTTCATTGCATTTGTGTTCAGTGATTGAGCTAACATTATAGTCTGTGAATGACATCCTGTTTAATTGTGAGGAGAAGTTAAACTTTAGCTACAAGATGCTTCGTATCCAGCTCTGTTCTGCAGGAGTATATCTCCAAAGATAACTGAAGTGATTCTTTTGTTTCATAGAGCACGGGAAAGGCCTTTGCTGAATACTGTGTCTGACTTCAAGAAATACATGATCTAGCTGTGGAGAATCCAGGGAAGAATAGTAACAATGATCTGAAGTCTTAGAAGGTCAGAGCTTTGAGGAAAGCCTGATAATAACCTGAGGTTGTTTAAGAAAGAAATGGAAATTGTCAAATCTGATGCAATGAAGAATGCGAATAACTTGTTCTCCAGGCTTGCGGCAATTGCTGCCAGAAGTAGTGAGTTTAAATGATAGCAGAGGAGATGATTTCATGTTACTATTAGACCTTTTTCTTTACGGCTAGGTATACTGAAACATGAAATAGACTTTCTTAAGTTATTTATAAAATGTCCATTAAGAGATTCTGTCACTTGCACAGGCAAACATATATCAAGAGCAATTGGAGAAAGTTGATCCAGGTATAGAAAAAACAATGGCTTTGATAACCTCTTGTCTTTTTTCCCCTTAGGCTTTTTATTTGTTTGTTTGTTTGTTGCAAGGTAGATTGAACATTAGAACATATCCTTGAAATACTTCAGTTTGATGGAGATATTAAAGAGATTTCTGCTCTTGATGTTTTTCCCAAAAGGCAATAGGATTAACAGCTCTGTCCTGTGGTAGCTTGCTTGATTGCACAGAACTTACTTAATAGAGTAGTAGCTTCTTCTGGAAAGTTTTGGTATTTCAGGAGGCTTGTTTCTTGTCTATGTGGATATCCACAAACTGGTTGGGTACAATGCATTGGGTACTGAGTTTTTTGTTAATTTATATTGTTACTTAACCCACTAATGCTATTCCCATTTGTATTTTGTTGTAGTTGCTAAAGGCCTGTCTTATTTTGAAAGTTGTTCTAATAATATCCTCAATGCTTGTTTAGCCAGGAAAGGCAATTCTTTTGTTGCACACAGTTAAAGATCCTGTAGAGCTGATGAGATTTGTTTTTTCTGTGGAGATACCTTTTGATGGTAGCTATTTTTTAAGACAAACTGGGGGGGGGGAAGTTGCTTAAAGCTCCAATGCTCCATTTTTGTTTGTTACTTTGTAACAAAGCTGTAGTTCAGTTTTATTGTTACGTCTATAGAAAATTTGACTGCATGAAATATTTTTGAGGGAATTTCAGTTAGGATATACAATTTTATTTGTACTTCCAAGGGAAACAAAAGAGGGTTTCTAAAGATTGTGAAATTGCTAATTCTCTTCCAATCCAACCTTATACAGAAGCTGCTTCAGGTGTTAGTTTTCTGGAGACACTTGCTGGCCAAGTGTAAGTTTTATTTTCAGTTTGAATCACTTACTTTCGAAGGGTGGTATAATGTACAATATAGTATAAGTGCTCTGTCACAACCATAGTCCCCAATGGTTGATGCTGCTCCTTATCACTGCAGTGACACTGAAGTCAATGGAATGGTTCTCTGCCACTTGGAGGGGGAGGTTTTGCCGTTTCCTTTGCTTGCATTGGGTCTCTTGGCCAGACCTGCTCCCTTGTGCCAGCTTAGTATCACATAGGTCCTTTCTGAAGTTGATTCAACTCACGAATGCTGAGGAAAATTGGTATCACTTTTGCTGGGTTAGTTTTCTGCAGGCTTAGTGAACTGGATCTCTTCAACATGGCACACATTGAGCTCCAAAACTCCTGCAAGGTAGGAGACAAAAGGAATGTGGATAGGAGGAGTGGTGGTAGCATGGTTTGGTTCTCCCCCTCTTTTATTTTTTTTTTTTTTTTGATCATCTTTGTCCCATGAATCTGCATTGGCCTTTATTTTTTTATATTTGAATGAGAAGTCTTGTTCAGCTGAGGCTTCCATAGCTGGAATTGTCAGGTTTAGATCCTGACACATTAGATCTTTATGGTCTTGAGCTTCCCATGTTAGGTTGTAACAACTTCACTTGATCTCTCTGGATTGCTTCTGGGCATATCTTTCACGGAAATATGATTGCATGCCATAGTTTTGCCAGTGTGCAAAGATCCTCTGTGAGCTGCTTTTATAGTAAGTATACTTTCCAACACTTTTGACTGCGTCGGAGTTCTAGGTACAGTATTTAGGTTTTTGAGGTTTGACATGGTTTTCATAATTTTCAGCTGTTCACACATCTGTGTGAACACAGCTGCTTTCTCATAACTAGTGCAAGATACAGAAGTCAGTATGCAATGCACGTGTTTCTTTGCTTTAGCTTTTTTATTCCAGTTGCTCTTGAGCTTTTTGGACATACAGTGGAATCTTCCAAAACCATGAAATACATATTTATGCAACTGATTTCCTCTTCTGTGGCCAGTGCTAAAGTTAAACAAGGCTGCTTGATGCAGAAATACATGCCTTTTCTTTTTTTCCTGTTGAAACGCCTTACCGCAAGTGTTTGCCTTGTTACTCCACTTTGTTAGCATTTGTGTGATGTGAAGGAGTGGCAACAGCGCCTTTCTTTATTCTGTTTCTGATGTCAGTTTATTAACGTGGATCCTAGCAAAAAAGGGGTGAAACAGGCAAAGGTCTAATTTTTAACCATTCCTGTTGTCCAAAGGTGCTGTCGGTTCAGGCAGGAGTTTTCAGGGGCCAGCACTGCCAGCTGTCATCCCACCACAACACTCCCCAGCTAACGTGAGCGTTCAACATCAGAAAACAGAACCTGTGCTCTTTTCAAAATGGAGCTTGTTGTGCAGTGCTCGGTATCAAATGAATTCTCCACACTGTTCAATTCAGGAGATCATAGGAGTGTATTTTGGCTCTGAGGGCAGCTTTTGTTTTTCTAAGGGTCTGATCAAGTGAAATATTTTTGTAGGTTCTCCCGTTATACCTGTACAAAATTTAGTATGAAGAGGCAATTCAATTTCTGTGTGAAAGGTACCAACTTTCTTTAAAATCTTTCTTCTAGGAGGCAAGCAAGTAAGGTTGTTAATGAGCAAATGTACTTACTGTTTAAACGTGTTGTGTAACTGAGTGCCTAGGATATTTTTTTTTTAACTGCTAAAAGGGGGATACCAGCTCTAACATCTTCGTCTGTTACATAGTGAAGGCCCTTAAACATTGCTGTTATTAGTAAAGCTGTTGTTAAATGCACTGATAAGTAATAAATACTTTTCACATGCAGTTGCATTGTGTACGGTCAACATTTTCTGTCACTTGGAGCACAGACTTGGTAACTTTTAATTGTTTTTTTTTCTTTATCTCAGATAAAGGGATTGTTTTGAGGGGAGGCGTTCCTAAAGTCTGAGCAGCGTGTCTGTTTCTCTCTCTAGTACAAGTTACTCACTAATGGTGTTTGAAAACACTAAAATCAACATGAAATAAAATACATCATTATGACTAAGAAATTGGTAGTAGCCAGGTTTTTGGAGCTGGATGTTTGTATGTTGTGCCTCAACCTTTGAACTGGTTTTGTAAATTTGTTCATTAAATCATAATAGGTCAAACATTCTCTCTAATTAGTTGTAAGTAGTGGAGATTTAAATGTGAGTCTTTAGCATCATCTGAGGTAGCTTTCAGAAAGGATTTCTTTAAGCATTCTCGTAATTTTTCTAGAAGGCAGTTTGTAAGTGCTAATGAAGTGTCTTGTGACACTTGTAAGTTACGCACAGTGCTGAAAATTGATGTAAATGTTTCCAGTCTCTTACTTACCGGTTCAGTACTTACCAGTTATAAGTCTTGCAGCAGGTTTTATGAACTAAATAGTTCTTCAATTCGATCAGCTAAGGTTTGACTGAGTTAAATGAAAATACCTTCTTCAGCCTTTTTCATTTTTTTTCTGTTGTATCTTGCTTTGGATTTTATTGTCATTTTAAATTCTACAATGAATGGCAGGGGCCAGTTCTGCCTTTTAAAGTGTTTCATTTCTCATGTTGGTACGAGGGTTACTAAGGCAGCGTGGTCTGCTGAGTAGAACACAGAATGCACTACAGGAGAATGTGATGCCTGTGGCAGTTACTATTTGTGATTGTGGTCTGTGATTGGGAGCAAATTACTTGTATTTTAAAAATAAAAAACCAAACCAAGTATACTTGCTCTGTTTCAGGACTTGAGACCTGTTTGTAATAAAGACGGGATACCTCCATTACTTGATTGGATCACAGATATTTCTAAACAAACTGAATATATTTATACTTGACTAACAGTTCCAGCTGTCTTACGTTTTCTAACCAGTTGGTGGGAAACACATGCACAGTGTAGTATCAGTTTAGTGGCAGAATATTGCAAAGTGTGTAACAAGTTATTTTATGGATTGATAACATGAACTTTTCAATAGGTGCTGATTATCTTTTTCTGGGTAGTCTTAATTAATTGTGTGCTCTGGCAAGGAGAGAACAGAGTAAGTCCTGTAGTTCAGCTGAGACTGAGTTTATTTGTTTTGTCATTTTAATTAATGTGACCCAAGCTGTGTAAGAGCTCTGCTTGACTAGCATTTGCTTCTTCTAGGCAATTATTGTAATTGGGTGGTTGGCTGCTTTCTTTCCATCACAAATATGACTTGTCTTCAGCTTAAGGTGTGCAGAGGAGTAGTCTGGTGTATGCATGGTAGTCCTCTTTTAAATATCACTGCTGTATGGATTTAACACTTGTTGAGAGTCTGTGTTAGTTAGCTGTAACACAGAGTTGCATTCTTAAAAGAGTTAGGAAATCTGGATAGGTTTATTCCTCCTTTTGTTTATTTTTTGTCTTTTAAACCTGTGACAGTCTAGTTGTTAAATTCGTAGACATAAATAAAATTAATTGTGCCATAACTTGCTCTGTGCATGATTCTCATGACTATTAAATTAATACCAAAGTGAATAAAAGGGACTAGTAGTAATGCAACACAAAAACCTCAAGGAATATGGACTGGAAGATTTAGTTAGATCAAAGCAAGCCATGCAACTCGTGGTTAATGATTGAAATGAATACAGATATTTTGTATTTTTCACACTCTGCTGTACTACTGTGGTAGAAAACATTTGCTAACTTTCCTTTTTATAGTGCTTGGAGGCAAATTCTACTTAGCAGCAAAGACCACAGGTGATGGAAAAAGTGGGGGAATGAAAGGGAATTGAAACTTAAACAGAAAGGCTACTGCTTTATGTTAGCCTGAATCCGTCCAACTGTGGGTTGTAGAGTGGGAAGGTGACTTTTTGCACCAGCTCAGGTGGTCAGTGTGTTCTTTGCCAAGCTGTTTCAGCGTTCTAGACTGGTGGAGAACTAACTTTGACAAAAAGAGCAGTTTTCTGCTTGTTTAGCATACAGATATGGTTCAGCCAAAGGGTTAAGTTCTGGAGAAAGATTAAGGAAGGGAGCAGAGATTTCTTGGTGACTTTGTTCTGGCAGAGAAACTACTTGGTTATGTTACAAAGGATGTCTTTATTGAGCTTTATCCTTTACAATTTATCGTTGTATTTAAAAAATATTCTTAAACACTCATAGGAAATAAAGAACATTTGACGTCTCCTCTTTGTTAAAGAGGAGGCAACTGAAGAGGCAAGGCTCGACGAACTGAAAGGCTGTTTGTTCTGCTTTAAGAGTAGAGCTGAATGATGAGCAAGTTAATCTGTTTATAATTAAACAAAGAAAAAGACATAGATTAGTCTCAGTTTAGTTTGCAAATAAATGAGATGTAAGAATATTGAGTAAAAACCTAAGTGTTAGTAGTACCAGGCTTTTCTGTGGTGAAAGTTCTCTGGTAAAGAAAGCAAGTTTTTATTGCATGTGCTTGTCTTAAAATTGCAGACTTAGTCTGCCACTAATTTTTATTATTTTTTTTTTTCCAATAAAGTTTCTGCTGCTAAATCATCAAAGATGATACTCTGATCATTAACTTGTTTAGATGTTTCTAGGTTTTGGGAGCAGGGAGGGAGTTGTTGGGTGTTTGGTTTTGGTGGTGTGTTTTTGCTTAACGGGAGCAAGCGTCACTGCAGACACAGTTGAAAACCTGCATTGCTGGTTACAGGGCATTAAGAATTGGCCTCTCCTTCCTAAAAACTCTTACCTGTTAAGTGGAAAATAGTTCTCATCTTGAAGCCTTTTTAATATTTTACTAGCTGCTGTACTTACAGGAGGTGCCTGCTGCTGATCACATTACTATATTAGCAGACCTAGTTATAATCCTAGTTGTTGGATAGGATGATACAAAAAGTAGTGTACCTCTTCTTGAGGATTTTTCTTCTTGAACATACTGTTATACATCTTCACCAAGACCATTCTTCATCACTTTAGAAAGATATGTTCATAGACTTTTGTGGAAAAAGAGATACCAGATCATTTTTTCTCTTAGTTACAGTCATTTCTGTAGATTCTGTTGTCTGTAACTTACTTAATATTCTGTGAGTGTAAATTTTAACAGACTCTGACCTGTTTAGGTAGTCAACACTGAAAATATACTGTCAAAGTCTGGATCTTGGACATTTTAAAGGAGCTGCGATAAAAATTATTCACCAGCATTAATATAAAGATGGGGAAGATAAACTAGGAAAGGCAGCCTTAATGCTGACATTAGTGTCACTTGTGTAAACTCTTATGTGAAACACTTTGCAAGCTGGTTTTCATTTCAGGGAAGTTTTTCAGCTGTTAGTATGTTTTATACTTGTTTAATAAAAAGTTTAACTGCACTGTTGAAAATGTGGTAAGTATGAAGAGCCAGCAGAGAGTAGGAGAAATGCAGAAATTAACACAGTCAATGTGCGAGTTGAGAGAAGCTCCCGCTGAGAGATGGAGAAGAGCTAGAGCCTGAAGTGTAGGAAGAAGGAAAGGACTATCCTTCCCACTGTATGTGCGTGTTCCAGCAGATGTCTGCAGAAAAAAGAAAGCAAACTCTGTAAGAGGCAAGAGCTTGATGAGGTGGAAAAGTATCTCAAGAAAAGGTATCAAAACGTGAGAAAGAAATAACAGTGATTTTCAGCAAAGAAACTGGGAAATGCAGGCTCTGTACCTTGACATGTAAATGCTGAAGTGCGGTGCTGAGTTATTACCCCATTTATTGTCCTCTTGCATCTCTTTCTCTCTAATGCTTTAAGTTAGTTAAGGCATCAGTCCAGCTAAGAACAATCTTGTACATGACAGTTTTCTAAAGCATTTTCTCACAAAGTGGATCTTAGCTCAGTGGACCAAACAATTGAATTGATAGTGTAAGAAGCAAGCATGAAGGAACTGGTTAGAATAGTATTGGATAGGTATTGGTGATTTTGGCCTCCTTATAAAACAGTTTCCAAATCAAATGCTTTTTTTTGGGGGTTGGTTTTTTTGTGGGTGGTTTTGTTTTGTTTTTTTTTTTTTTTTGTTACCTTGTTGGTTCTATCAAAGTGTTCTCCATCATCACAAGTGTGATAATCCAAGTGCAGGACATACCGTGCCTTGACAAGTCATGCCTTCTTTAGTTTACAGAATAGATTTGAACTCTGAGGTGTCTTCTACCAAAGGTGAATCACACAGCTTAAGAGTAGGGATGGGCTGCAAGGTTTGAGTACTGATGCCAGGTGCAAAAAGTATAAAAGGTAGTCTGCTTTGTGCTGTCTCAGGTACTGCCTATTTTGACAAGCAGGAAAGGATGCAGAAATGACTTTGTGGCTTATAGTCTTAGATTTGTGGAGCCATAGTCTTCCCTGAATAGAATGGATTTAGATTTCTACTGTGTCTGACTTGCCTCTGGCTTGAAATAGGTCATCATCTTTATTGCTTTGCAAGGGAGTGCTTATTTGCAAAATTAATGCACAATTATCCACAATAGGCAGATACAAGTTGATATATTCCAGTATATCTGGAATATTTCCAGTCTTCTGGCTGCCTGTGTCCATGTTAGCCTGCGTCAGCTTCCTTGTGTCAGCAGCACTAAAAGGAGAATCAAATCTTATCTCTTGTGATAGAGAATAACCTTAACCTAGTGCTACCAGATAGGACAGAAAAATTTATTTGAGGTTTTTTTTGGAAAAAATGATGAGATTATCCAAGCTGTAAAGGATTCATTACTTTTTTGTGGAACTAGACTGAACCAGTGTATCTCAAATAACCATGCTTCTTCCTGTGGGAAGGGACTGGACTTACATGTGGAATGTACTAGGTGCATTGCAGATTTAATTAATAGTAAGATTTCTAGCAACTGTCTCTTAGGCTGTCATTGATTTTTGTATTTCTGCAAGATACTTGGGAGTTGTGGTTTTACGGGTTCCCACAGGTGTGGAGTTTAAGTCTATTGTAGTGCTCATAAGAGTAATAAAAAATAGGTCAGTTCTTTCTTGATGACCAGTAGGCTTCTTCAGTTTTCTTTTAGATCTAGAGAAAATGCAAATCAAGTGTGGATAAAAGTATTACAGTGAGATCTCAAGGGCAGAATGGTATTAGTGTGTATGCATTTAACTTGAAAAACTTGGGTTTATTTTGTTGTCGAGGAACAAGGTTGTAGTCTAGAACGGATTGCTGAAAGGATGCTCTATTTCATGGTTTTGCTGTCTCTGTTGTTGGGTGGTTCTTTGCTGCTGTCCTGGAATGTATGTGCTTATGGGGAGTGAGACATGAAAATCCAAAACAATTTTTGCACACTTAGGTTTTATTCGGACATTTGAAAGAAACTCCCGTATGTGGGTGAGTGCTACTGAAAGGTTTAATTCTTAATAACCTAGTGCTTCAGGGTTTTTTCCACAGAAATGATGGGGATATGGTTTGGCTTCAAGTCTGTAAGGCTGGGGTGGTGCACGTACTGCAAACTTAGCTGAGATGAATTATCTGAACAAGCAGGTCTGCAAGGAGAAACGACAGGCAGAAGTTGCTGGCTCTTCTGGCTGTCTAAGTGCAACAGGCATGGTGTATGTTTTGTGTGCTGTAAGCTGTGGGTGCTGTGGTGTGCAGAAGCGGACATTTTCAAGTCGCATGACATTGCTTGCAAAGAGCACCACTTCCAAATGCTAGTTAGAAAAAGGTTTGTGTTCCTTCAGTTGAACTGAAGTAGTCACAGATTGTGCATAGTAAAATGCAATGTATTTGCAAAGGGATTGATTCTCAAGGAGCTAGCTAGTTAAGGCTTGCTCTGGACCACAAAAAACCCTATGTGTAAGCATATTCACTGATATGGGAGGCCAGAAGGTAATTTTTCTGTAAGTAAAAATAAGTAGAAGTTGCTACTTAAAGAGAAATTGTGAAGTTTGGAAATTTGCCATGGCATATGTGTTCTTGATTAGGGATAGAATATGCTAGTCAGTACTGGATTTGTGAAACTTTCTTCAGCTTGTCAGAAGACTTTTGATGAATATGGCAAACAAAATAGGTTTTACATTTCTGGGAGCAACAAGTAATGATTTGTTGCTATGGTTGACTTTGATAAATTTCCCTCTGCCTTCAGCGTACTTCTAACTGTGTGAATAGCCTTTCAAAGATGGTAGAAATCCATATTAAGTTTGCCTGTAAGATTCGCTTGCTGGAAGGCTCTTGGTTTAGTGCACAGATGTACAGTAGGTAATTCAGGGCACCATTTTCAGCTCCTCTGAGCAATGTTGTTTTCTATTAGACTTTAATTTCAGCTTCTTCAGGTGAAGGCATTTTTAGCATAGCCTGGCAGCTGGCAGTAAGTTAATTTTATTTTTTTTTTAAGTTTATTTTCTTCATTAGTCACTCAGATTTTGCTCTTGTCACAATACTAACTTAGCAGGAAGATTTCTGCCCTTGTTAGAGGCTGCTTGATTCTCTTGCCAACACCTCCTAAATAAAATGCTTCTGTTGTGCATATTGCTGTTGCTCAGTTATATTTGATATCCTGTATCTTTACTGTAAGAGAAGAGAGAAGCAAGGTTGTGGTTATCGACACAGGCTAGAATATAACATATAAGCAAGAGAATAATTCATTATCAATATTCGGAAAAAGTATTTGGAAACTCATCTGTCAGGGGTTCATTCTACTCAGTCCTGGTGAGGTGTCACCTGGAGTGCTATGTCCAGCTCTGGGCTCCCAGTACAAGAGAGACACGGAGCTACTGGAGGCAGTCCAGTGAAGGGCCACAAAGATGATTAAGGGTTGGTGAAAGGAAGGTGGAGCCAGGCTCTTTTCAGCAGTGCCCAGTGACAGCACCAGAGGCAGTGAGCAGAAAGTGAAACACAGGATGTTCCCTCTGTACATCAGGAAACACTTTTACTGTGAGGATGACTGAGTGCTGGCACAAGTTACCCAGAGAGGCTGTGAGTCTCCATCCTTGGAGATACTCAAAAGCTGTCTGGACATAGTCCTGGGCAACCTGCTTGTGGAATGGGTTGGACCAAATGACCTCCAGAGGTCCCTTCCAGCCTCAACCCTTCTGTGATTCTGGGTTACTTTGTCAGTGTAGCATCTTCCCTCGACACCTTCCCCATTGCCAGGCATTTATGTAAATTGTTGATGCTGGTTGTAGTCCAGTACACGTTGAGGAAGACTTCTGGTGGGTAAAATTGCCAGAACAACCAATTCATAGAAGTTGCGTTAAGTGCCAATGAAACCTGTTTCTGAAGGTAATCCTGAGATGGTGCCTCTTAGTTGCTGGGAATTTTCTGTATACGCACCCAGGCTAACAGCATGTTACCAGTTACACAATAACTGAACATCCTGAACTCTTACATTGAACAGGTTAAATGAAATAGTGTTGATTCGAGCTTGTTCTTTTCACCAAGCATAGAATTAGCCCTTGCCATCTTGAGAAGAATTAGCAAAATACAGGAATCCTTTTCTTTGCTGCTGGTTGGCAGTTCTGACTTCAATGACATAAACTGATTGCCAGTTGAGAAGCAAGCTGACCTCCATAGTTGCCTCAAGGGAGTTTACATACAGAATATATGAAGAGCACACTCCTTTTTTGATGTCCCCCCACTCTCCTGACTCTTTGTACTCTGGGTTGCTTGTTCCTGATCAAACTATTTATGCTTGACTGTAGCTTCTTGATAAAATCTTTGTTTTGGTATCTGTTCTAAAACTTGGGCTAGAAGTGAATCAGTTATTCATAGAATCATAGAATGGTTTTCTACGTGCAGTGGAGGTAAATGTATTTCTCAGATTGTGTCCAAGATCTATAAGCAAACCTGAAGATTACACAGAGTATAAAAGTCAGGGTATAAGAAGGTGCTCTTTAAGATCAAGACAATCTATTCCCATGCAAATAGAACACTAGGTCTAGGTTTTGTGAATGCCATTTACACAGATTACTTAAGGTTTGATAGAAGAACTCCTTCACTGAACTTTGTAGTACTGTAGAAATCGATTTGCAAAGTCTTGCAAGGAAAATACATAATATGATTTTGATAAACATGAAAAATAAACTATTATTAAGTTGTTTATTCAATGGTTCCTGAATTTTAAAACCAAATGTAATTTTCCTCTGCTTATCTCATATCATTGCCAGTGGATGAACAGGGTAGCTTTGTGCCCTCTTTTAGTGATAATTAAAATACTTCTATTATGGACTTCTGTTGTTAAGTATCAAGAATATGTTTGGGGGGTTTTTGGTTTTAGGACAGATTCTGTCGGTTCTTTTGATTTTAAAATCTTTAATTTTCTTTTAGGTGTGGAATATCAAACAGATGATTAAATTAACACAAGAACATATAGAGGCACTGCTAGACAAATTTGGAGGAGAGCATAACCCACCATCGATATATTTAGAGGTAAGTTTACACTGAAATGAATGTGGTTAGATTAAGGGTGTGTTATCTTAATGTTATATGAAGCATCTTATGTTAAAACTGAGAATACCTGTAGTTAAAGAGAATATTCTCCTTTTGTATTAGAAACTTAACTCTTTCCATGGAGACAGAAAGGAACTGTATGGGATTCCGGATACGCATCAGTAAGGGAAGATCAGTGGCATGATCTAATAGCTATGTTGGTGCAATTGAAATGTCAAGTATCCTTTTTAGGTGCTTGGGGAGGGAGGAAGACTGTGTATAATAGAAATTATCTCTTTGAAAAGTAATCATGTGGAATCCAAAAAATATATTGGTAGAAGGGAACTTCATAAAGAAATAAATGAAATTGTAGGGTGCAGTAATATCTTTAAGATGTGTTTAATTTGTAAACTAACTACAAATTAAGTCTCTGTATTTTCATCACTCCATATTCATGAAGTTTCATTGACATAAGATCATTAATATCTTAAAAAAGGACTGCAAACATAAGTTACATCTATTAGGAATTGAATGGGTATCACTTGCTCCAAACTCTGCCCCTTGGTTCTCTTAAGTAGGAGGTCAACCAGATTTCTTTTGTAGTCTTTTCAGTTGTGATTCCTGCCTAACGACACTGGGTAATTAAAAA
Source organism: Nestor notabilis (assembly GCF_000696875.1). Taxonomy (NCBI): domain Eukaryota; kingdom Metazoa; phylum Chordata; class Aves; order Psittaciformes; family Psittacidae; genus Nestor; species Nestor notabilis. Next base: position 68,356 of record NW_009926926.1, on the reverse strand, counting down.
TAAAGATCTCATTATTTGAGGTACTTCTAGCTTTTATCTTAATATGTCAGAGCAGGGCACTAGCTTGATTGTACAAATGTTGACACACCGTCCGTAACAGTTAAGGTCAAATGAGGCCCTCTAGTTGCTTTACTTATTGCTAATGTGAAATGGGAATATTGAATGAGTAATACCCACTATTTTAACCACTTAATATATTAACGCACCTCTGTTTTTACATGAACCGGTTCATTCCATATGTCTGGATTTAATATTGCCACATGTATGTTGGTTTCATTAGATTGTGTATCAAACCTCAATAATAATGAGTTTAATCTGTACTAAGTCTGGATTTTGGGTAGTGAAATCATTAGTTCATTACAGCCACTTGTCACTTGTATGTAAATTAAAACTTAGGGCCCTAAACTGGAAGCTTTTTGATGATTCTGTAGTCCATTGGTAGGGAAGCAGGCATTTACAGTCATAAATATGTACCAGGAAGCGATTACAATAGTGTAAAGAGTGTGTTAAGTCTGAAATAGTCAGTGACTATGAACTATGAAGCTTGAAGTAGATTTGCAAGTTTAATGGTTCCATGTGTTGCTGAGATGAAAGCGCCTCATCAACATGGTAGGGAAGCCCTGCAAGGTGGAGCAGGGTGTTTCCCCTTCTGCATGAGTTCTGCTGGATTGTGAAGTGGGTCTTGTGAGACGTAGAGCTGGTACTGACTAGGGAGCAGTAAGTCATTGGGAGGAAGGTGGAAGTGACTGAGATTCTGTTTTTTCAGTTGAATTATCTCATGAGACAGTGAGTCCTGTGGAAAGAGCTCACCATCATTTAAATGAAAAGCCAATGGATTAATTTGCCATCCAGTTAGTAGCTTGAACTTGGTCATGATGAACTCCAGTGAGCCCCAAAGGTGTGGATAAGCTTAGGGAAGGGGAGGAGCAAAAGCTTGCAGCCGTGTGCGAAGAACCTGGGAAAGGAGGTGAGAGAAGAGGGGAACTTTCTATTTGGATAGTCACTAGCTTAGATTAGGTTATCTTCAAATGGACTGACTGAAGGGAATAGGTATAAATGCTACAAACCAGACATTTGTTTAGCGTGTAGATATCATGTGGCAGAGCTAAATCATGAAGGAAATTAAAAAAATATATTACAGAGTAACTGGCACAGTAAGAAGCAAGGTTACTGTCTACTCTTAACTGTTCATTTCATCCCAATGCAGTTATCTAGTGTATCCTGTGCCTTTTCCCACCTTTTGGCTGCATTTTGCTTGGTCAAGAACAGGGGTTGCTTTCTATTGTCAGAATTTACTTTGCAGCAATTTACCTGAATCTAACCTGTCACTGCTAGAGCTAACATTTTGATTTTCTGTATTCTTCTACCTGTCAGAAAAAGGGCCCAAAGGAACCCTGGTAGCAAATGGAAGGACAGAACTATATATAAAAAGCTTGGAAATCAGTATGATATAAAGTGTGGAAGAACAGATTTGCTTCTAGGAAATGCAGAACTAAGGAAACAGTAATTTTGATATGAATAAAAATAACAGGAGAGAATGTAGAATACATGTGAGTAACTTAAGTGGTTCAATAGATGACCTGTCTCACATCTGTTAGAAATAGCAAACTCTGTATGTACAAGAGCCACTGTATGATGTTGGGCCTGTTGCTCAAGTTCCATGCCTGGGCATCATCACTGACTTCTATGTCATGACCTCTCTTTCTCCCCAGGCTTTCACATCTAGGCTGTGTCTAGGTATTTGAAGCTATGGTCTGTGTACTATCTCCAGAGTGCTTGAACAGGAAAGTAATGTAACTCGTACTTTGTCCATTGCCTTCTGACTTCTCTGGTTTTATTGTTTTGCTGAAGTCTTATTTCTGGCTGTAAGTGTAATATTGCTCTGCATTTACCCAGAATCTGTATGAGTAATCTTGCTAGTCTGCTACTTGGACTGCATCACCTTTCGCTTTGTTTCCTTTGAGTCACAGAATAGTTTGGGTTGGTAAGGGACCTTTTAAAGGTCCCTCCTGCAGCGAGCATCTTCAACTAGGATGGGTTGCTCAAAGCACGATACAGCCTGACCTTGAATATTTCCAGGGATGGGGCATCTACCACCTCTCTGGGCAACCTGTTCCAGTGTTGCACCACCCTCATAATAAAAAATTTCTTCCTTCTATCTAGTCTGAATCTGCCCTCTTTTAGTTTAAAGCCATTATGTCTTTTCCTATTGCAACTGTCCCTGCTAAAAAGTGTCCCCATCTTTGTCATAAGCCCCCTCTAGGGTACTGGAAGGCTGCTATAAGATCTTCCCAGAGCCTTCTCTTCTCCAGGCTGAACAAGCCTAACTTTTTCAGCCTTTCCTCATAGAAAAGGTGCTCCATCTCTCTGATCATTTTTGTGCCCTTCCTCTGGAGCCACTCCAAGAGTCCATGTCTTTCCTATGCTGAGAACTCTAGAGCTAGATGCAGTACTCCAGGTGGGGTCTTGTGAGAGCAGAGTAGAGGGCGACCTGCTGGTCATGTTTCTTTTGATCCAGCCCAGGATACAGTTGGCTTTCAGGGCTGCACCTTGTCGGCTCATGTCCAGCTTTTCATCCACCAGTACCCCTAGTACTTTTCTCCGGGGCTGCTCTCAATCCGTTTGTGTCCCCGGCTTGTTTTTATATTAGTTTTAAAATCCTTCTGCTGCTGTAATCATTTTGCATCTTCCTTAAAGTGTGAGGGACTCTTAAGGACTCCTGTAGATTGTGCCTGTTGATCATCTCGAGTGCTATCAGTAAGCATGTTGTCTGCTTTTCTTAGCAAAAATTGAAATTAGCCAAAGCTAATTCCTAGATAAGTACCTGCATATGAACACTTTTGCTTATACCCACATTGCACTGTTGTAAACATCTAGTTTTATTGTAATTCTTTCTGGCTTTTTGTTATGCTCTGAAAAGCTTGACAGCTATCCATCCACCTTTCAGTACAATAGAGTATGTTCAGTTCTTTTGTACCCTGCATGGCTTTTATATCTTTTATTTCTTATGCATCTTACCAACTGCTCACATTCACAGAACTTGCAGCATCCAGTATGCTGGCTCCTGGCCTGCGTTGGAGCTGCCTCTGCAGACCTGCCCAGCACGGATGCAACTGAGCCAGGCAACAAAGCTGACTTCGAATTAAAAGTGGAAAGGAAGGGGTGAGGGGAGCAGAAGCAGGCATGGGAAAACCAAAGAACTGAACAGGAAAATTAATTATGAAAATTGAGCATTCGAAGGCTATAGTAAAATTATGTGTGCATTGAATATAAAACATATACCTCATTTAAAAATAAAGAACTTAGGCCTTAGTTACCGTTGCTTAAGAAAATAGAAGCTTTTGTTTCTGTGCTCATCTGAGAGTGAAAAGACAAAAAACGGGGTGTTTTTGCAGGTTTTTTTCTTTTTTAGTTCTGAGGAGGGTGTCAATGTGTTTTACATCAAAAGAACTTTAAAACTGACAGCTGTTGTTGCAGCCATCATTTCAGGTTTCATCAATTGACTGTGAAAGAGGAATGGATCTCTTGAAATATCAAAAGTGATTGATGTGTATGATGTTGAGTTCAGCATATATTTAATTATTCCTGCAAGAGAGGGTACTGGGATTCAGTGGTATATCCATACTCATCTATCACTCCTCAGTGATGGCCTTAGAAAGGTGAGTGTAGAGCACAGGGAGCAGGGCCTGAAGCCTGAGAGGGCTATGGGTGAAAAGCAGAGAGACTTCTCAGTGTTGTGTGTATAAGGTACAGGGGTAGGAAACAATATGAACAACAGAAAGAAAAGAACATATGTCATTAACCACACAGTTTTAATTGTTATAACCAGTAATAGCTGTGGGAATCTTATCAATGTTCTCTAATTTGATTACAAGAAAAACTTTTCTGTTTGTTCCAGATGGAGGAAATAATGAATGTTGTAAGCAATGCTTATATTAAAATCTAAAAATGGCTTGTAGCTAAAATTCTTTCTTGGGTAATCCTAGTTCTTAACTTCTTCCATCCCCCGCGTGTGAGCGTGTATCTCAGATCTAACAGACCCCTGGAAATCACTGTCAAGTGTTTGAAATAATTGCTTGACTCAGAAGATGTAGAAATATCATTAACAGCATTTTTCTTTTCTTCTGGAAAAGAGGCTGCAGGAGCTCCTCGATAGGTTGTACCACTCTTTTTGGAAGCACTCTGTATCACAGCAGCTGAAAACATCAATGGTTTTTGTCTTCCCACATAATTTCTTAGTGCGTTATATCTGTCCTTGAAGTGCTGTTTCCCAAAATACACAGTTTATGATTCACTGTGGAAAAACCCTTTTCTTAAGGGTTTGTCTAAGTGTTGTAAATATTGGAAATCTTCACTGCAGGAAAGTCTAATATTGTGATACAGGGAAAACCTGGGATTATAGTTAAAATGGTTAAAATATGCAGCCGCGTTTTCTTCTATAATGGACATCAGAATTAATTATTTTTTTTTTGTCTCTGCCACCAAAGTACTAATGAAAAGGATAACTTGAGTTTGGGAAAGGAGAATAAAGATCTGTGCGTTTCAACTTAGCATTGGAAAAAAATGCTGTTTACAAACTAAAATGGGTTGTACAGATGCAGACTGGCCAAAAGCAGTCTGCTCAAACTTGGAATGGGGAGATCGTGCTTAAATGACTTAGATTTGTTAGCCTTTGTTGACTCCTAATGACTGTTCAGGGAGGCCTTACCTATTTAAACTTCCAAAATGCATTGTGTGTCCTTCTTGCCTCATGGTCATGTGTACAGTATTATCAACTAACGCTTCATCTGTGAGAACTTAATTGAACAGTATTAACCCATTTGCATGTACATAGTTCTTCACGTGGTGTAAGGTTGCATCCTGGACTTGTAGGTTACTTCATTTAACAGTATAGAAATAAGCTGCCTGGGTTTTTTTATTTCTTTTTTTTAATTCAGGCTCCACACAAAACAAAGCAGTTTACAAATGCATAAGTAGAATGATAGTGATATCAAAGGAAGTTTTAAAACAATTCAGCTTTCTAATACTGTCTTGAAGGAATCATCCGTTTTCCTACTCCTACTCCTGGAACCAATTTAAAATGAGAATCGTGGAGGTAGAGGTATGTTTGTCCCAAACTACTGTGATGTTTTTTTTTTTTCCCCCTAGCTTGCTTTTTTCCTGGATTATTAAATGTATCTTCTTCAGGCCTTGCTGTTGCCATGTTTGAGAGTTTGGCTGCTGAATTTCAGGGGGGTATTTAATTCCTTATTCCTGTATATCTGAGGAATCCACGCAGGTGGTCAAATTAGTTAATTAAAGAAGATTACCTGTTTGCTGACCTAAAGTGTGCCTACTGCAACAGCAGGCAGATACAGTCTGAAATGGGTCTTAGTGCTGAATCTCAGGTTGTTTTAGGCTGTTTGTGGGATTCCAGGAAGATGCCAACTCTGGGTATAGGCACTGGGAAGTGTGGCAGTCCTTTGAGGAAGTTCAGCCAGGCTCCTAACAGATGCTGATCAAGTGCGTTGGACCAAAACTGGAGTGTCTAAAGTTAGACTAAGAACAGATTTAGCAGTCTTACTAAATGAAGAAATCCTGACGTACGTTACTGTCTATCTTCAGCTCCCATTTAACTTAGTGGGATTTGCATTTGATGAACAGCCTAAAAGGTCAGACATCTTTTAAATAGAAACACAATCTCAGTTTCAAAGACCAGGAAACTATAGTTTAGGCTTTTAAGAGCCTTGCAATGTGTGGATATATCTTGATTGAGGAAGGGAGACAACACGGTAAAACCAGTTGATCTATTTGAGTTTAGACTGGGTTTCTAACCAGATGTGGTAGGGGGGCAAGGAGAAGGAGAGACCATATTTTGCTACTTGGTTTTGTCCCAGTTTAATTTTAAAAAAACAATGTACCCTCAAACATTTCACTTGTTGCTTTTTGTTTCCCTAGATGATATTGCTAGAATGTGTAGCCTGGTTATGGCTCAAGAAAGCAAATTTCAAATATCATATAAAGGAGATATAATTTCAAAAGAAATGCATAATTTTGAGAAAATCTCTTACCGTCTTGTCAACAGAACTCTGTTGGTACATCTGCAAACATCATGTAAATTCTTTGGACTTATGAGGTCAGTTTTATTTTGCCAGTAAGTTGCAACCTTTAAGGAGTAACTTTAGCTCTGCTTCTCCCAAGTGAGCAGCAGTTGTGTTACAGCATGTATATAAGCATGCCAACTTTTAATGCTTTAGATGGACTTGGCAGCTTACCAGGCCTTTATACATTTTGCTCAGTTGAAGTCTCAGGAGTATTCTCACATGTGTGAGACTATATTATATGATACGCATATATACTTATATGCAATATAATTAAAATTAACTTTTTGTTCTATTTTAGACGCACCAATTTTAATATTCAGTTTTTCATATATATGTTAAGCTTCGAAATTCATACTAAATTGGTAGCCCTGTAGTGATCAGCAGACAAATTGGCTGAGAAAAATATGCTGTTAAAGACAGTCCTTTTTGGGCAACTAATAAATAACTGGAGGAGTTGAAGAACAGAAGCCTCATGACAAGCAGCAGCACAACAAAGATGAATGCAGTATGTTGCACCTGGGGCAAGGTGACTGCCCATCAGTGCTAGAAGGTGGCTGGGTAGTGGCATGAAGAGGAACCTGTCTGCTCTCTACTTATGTGACTGACTGCACTGGGTGCTGTTTAGCATGGAGAATGCTAAGAAGGAACCTGCCAGGCTTTTGCAACCTAAAGAGAGGGCCAGGCTCTTTTCAGACGTGCACAGCAAATGGGCAAGAGGCAATGCCACAGACAGGATTAAGTGGATTGCATAAGAGAAAATTCTTCACTATGAGAGTGAGTTTTGAGCCCTGGAACAGGTTGCCCAGAGGTTGTGGAGTCTCCGTCCTTCAAGGCTCTCAAAACTGTCTTTGGCAAGACCCTGAGCAACCCGATTGAACTTAAAAATTACCCCTGTGTTAAAAAAGTGTTTGCAGTAGGTGACTTCCATGGACACCTCCAACCTTTTTTTTCTTCTTCCCATTTTTTTTTTTCCTCCTGTGATTCTGTGTCAAGTTTTAAGTTTAAGGGCTTTGTTGTAGATAGGCCAGCTCTGCAGCATAATCTGTATTTTAGCTAGAAGTACTTGGCAATACAACTTTCTGTTGTAATACTCTTTCAATTTTAATTCTATGGGATGGTTCTGTTTTGACTTGATGCTGTTGGCTGTGTAGGATCTATGGGTGCTAGTCATCAGCTGAAGCCAGTGTCTCACCGAAGCAGTTAATCTTTGAGAAAATGGGATTTTATTGGAGCTGCTCTGTTTCTGCTGTTGCTCCTTCTGTATAAAAACTTTTTATTTATTTATTTTTTTAAAAGACAAAAATGTATTTGAAGTCTACTGATGCATTTCTGGTTCCATTATGTTTTATTACAGGATCTTCTTGTAAGACGTTGAGTAACAGTGTAATACTTGAGAGCTTTTGTCTCCATAAAAAAGAGAGCTTTTCATGCCAAATTTAATGGTATAGGACCCAAAGCAGCAGCAGCTCCCAGCTTTCCGTGCTCGTTGTTTATTCTCTTAAGATAAATCACTTGACTTGGAGTTTGCGTTAGTGACAGATTAAGCTGCCAGTGTAAACATTGTAGGATTGAGTAGTTTGAAAGTTGTGTGTAATTTTGTGAAGGAACTAAACCCGCAAGTATCCGGAAGCAATGTAATGTTGCATGTGTTCAAAAATATTTTGCAATGTTCATGAGGAAAGGAAGTAAGTATTTAGAAAAGCATTGGTGAAACGGTAACAATTTATGATTCTTAATTTTTGTTTACTGAAAATAATTCTTGACACATGGAGCTTTTTTACTGGAATTTACAGGAAAAGTTGGTCCTGAAAGTGGGAGGGAGACACTTGCGTTATTGTACAGCCCAAAACTGTCATTATTTATAATTGGGTAACCTTTCAGTTTACTTTTGACAGTAGAATTGTGCTACAGTGAAAATGTTTTGGTTTAAAGTCTCCAACTTTGGAGTCTATTCATGAAACGCTAGATATCTTTAGTTTTTAAAAGAAACACTAAGTAGTTCTCAGTTTCCTGCAACTAATGTCCGTATATTAAAAATGGACCTTTAAAATTTATAATTTGAAATTGTGATGTTCACCATCATTCTTTGAAATGTTCTTTCTTAGTCCTTGCTGTCAAGTTATCATTCTCTTTGTTAACACTGCAGGGATGATGACACAGATTTTGAACATAGGTCCATCCTGGGGGATGCTAAACCTTCATTAAAAGGGAGAGGCCAACCACTGTTTACTCGACAAAACCAGCCTGGGTTAGATGAACTTGCAACCCAGAGAAATAGATCCATAGTAAAACATAGTATTCATGGCAGCATTACTGATTGCTTGTTATTTATTTTTTTTTTTTTTTCACTTTTTAATGTTTTTTTCCCACATGTAGACCCTGCAGACTTTTTGGTCAGTTCAGATCACGTGTAACTTTAGCAACACGTTATGTACAGAAAACTTGAGGAAAGCTAAATAGAAATAAATAAATATTATCTTTCCCT
>NW_009926926.1:36352-59757 GCF_000696875.1 Nestor notabilis | reverse complement strand
TTTCCCTATCAGAAGTATCCTTTGTGGCATTGAAAATATGTAAAGCAGCTTGGTGTAGATCTTGGTCTTGCTGGAGAACTAAGTAGAAAATTCTGTTCCCTGCTGCTTAGATACTGGGTTTGCAAGATCTTTGTTTCCTCATGTCTGTAAGGGTCTAACACGTCCTTGGTTAACATTGACATGCTTATGTAGCATGAAGCACATGTTCCTTAACTGATTCAGATTTTTTTAAGATACTCTCTGCTAACTTATATGCTGAAGAAGTAATTCTGATACATTTATACAGATCAAAATTTTCTTGTTATAAAGACGAAGTTGGTGGAAACAACCTTTAAATAAAAATACATACCGATTATGTATTTGCAGTACAGAGCTTGGCAATAATGTTTAGCTTGGTGACATTTAATAAAAACTTATGGGCAAATTTAATATTACTGAATATGTGTTTATTTAAGAAACTTGGTCAGTGTGCAATCAAGTTTTAAAACTTCGTGGAAAATCAAATTAATCTCATACAGATGTTACATTCTTTCCAAGAATCGCTGTTACATGTTTATGGATTACTTTGTAACAGGGCAAACATATATTACTAAGGGCAAACTTAGCTGTGCTCTAACTGAAGGAAAGTATTTTGTACTATCTGGTATGAAAGGATAGTGCCAGAGGTGAAGAATGGTGAACAGTGAACTAGGTGAGCTCAGATGCAGATGGTAAAAAGCAGATTTCAACTTTCATTCATTACATTAGATGTATTAGATGTATTTAGATGTCATTCCAACAGAATGATAAACTTAGCTATAGCACAGTAATTCAGCAATGCAGCTGACAACATTTGTTAAAGGCTGCTGTGGTCCTCAAACTGGTTTTGAATTAGACTGTTTAGTGCAGGTGCTTTGAAACTGTGACTTATAGTTTCTTTTATCCAGTTACTTGTTTTTTCTATTAAATACTTCTTTGTTGGTTCAGAAGGTTTAGCATAAAGAATTGAAAGCCATTTCTTCTTTGTACCCTACTGAAAAATTTCACCAGATAACTTTTTTCGTATTGCTGGGAAATTTGAATTACTTTAGAATGTGTTTTGTTGCTTGTTCATTCTGATTTGGATTTCTGTTTTTGTGTGAGGCTACTGCATCATTAAAATACCTACTCTTCCTTCACAGGCCTATGAAGAGTACACCAGCAAACTAGATGCTCTACAACAGAGAGAACAGCAGTTATTGGAATCCATGGGGAACGGAACTGATTTCTCTGTCTCCAGTTCAGCTTCAACAGACACAGTTGCATCATCTTCCTCCTCTAGTCTCTCTGTAGCACCTTCATCCCTTTCAGTTTATCAAAACCCTGCTGATATGTCACGGAATAACCCCAAGTCTCCACAGAAGCCTATTGTTAGAGTCTTCCTGCCCAATAAGCAAAGGACGGTGGTGAGTCAGATTCTATTCACATACTTGTAACCTCAGTATTTCCTGTATCTCTCTCCTTCTGTATACAAAAGTTAATTTAGGAGCTGAAAAAATACCTGTGTTGGAGGTTAAAGAGGTGTCACAATTACTATGCCACATTCAGTTGTTTTGATCTGTTGAATGGTGTCTAGAGGATTAACACAGATGTGTTAACAAAGATGTGCATTACACCAGCAATACACAATACAAGACTTTCGGGAGTTCTACAACAATGAAGATACCTCAAAATTTAGAATTTTAGTAGTATTGTTTGTGTGTAAATTGGAAATACATACTCAGGTCTGGTCAGCAGGTACTGCAAATTAATGGTTCAGCTTCGGCTCAGGGAGTGAGCTGACTTCTTTTAGCTTTAGTTTTACACACCGCTTAGATCTAGTTGCGTTACTAAGTTGACCTTTTTTTTTTAACAGACTTAGTAAATTATCTCTGGTTTAGAGCTGGGAAATGGTGCTTATTGGAACTCTTGAGTGTTGGGGTTAGTGGCCTTGGAGCTGAAGTTTGTTTCTCTGAAACTTGAAGCAGTGCTCATCTTATAGAGAACGCCAGGAATTTCTTGTACAGTGACTCTTAATGTATTTACTCTGTTTCAGTATTTATTAATCCTACACGTAGTCTATTGAAAACTAAGGAAGTTTCAGAAGCAACTGCAGTTCAGAAGGAATTGCAGGTTACAGTGCAGGTTTAACTGCCAGTAGTCAGGTACTAGGCTACTAGCCTAAAAAGGACCCAGCAGTTTTCAGTGAACACTAAGATTACTTGCTATGGTAGACTTCCTTCATAGTCTCAATGGATAGAGAAGTGCAACACACTGCTTGCATCTTAGTCTTCCTTCATAACCTCTGGCTTTAAAACCAGACCTGTTGCGTCTTACTTGTGCTATTAAATGTGCTCTTTGCTTATGTAGCCATGATGGTAGTTTAGGGTTTCCAAGTATACAAGATAGTTTCTGATGTGATGGTTTGAAGCAGGAAGGAGACTGCTTGTGAAAATACATGGTACCTGCCATTGGGGCCTCATCCCCCATCCAATTCGCCATTCCATATGGCTGTTAAAGTGTGGATAAAATGTGTCCTTACAACCAGGCATGTAGCTGGGAGGAGAGAGGTGTTGTGAAAGTTGCAGTGTTGCAACAAGTTTCCCCCACTCCAACCTTAACTGCTTTTCAACCTTAACTTCTGAAAGAAATCTTACTTAATATCACAATAATTTTTTCAGTCTCTACTTCCAACCACAGACCCACTTCAGGATGGGAGAAATCTTGTCATATATTAGGGAGTCTTTATTTTCATCTGGGAACGCAATGACAGTTCTTAAACTGACTTAGAATTGTAGAATCATTTGGGTTGGAAAGGACCTCAAGATCTCATCTAGTTCCAACCCCCCCTGCCATGGGGAGGGACACCTCACACCAAACCATGTCACCCAAGGCTCTGTCCAGCCTGGCCTTGAACACTGCCAGGATTGGAGCATTTACCACTTGTTTGGGCAGCCTGTTCCAGTGCTTCACCATCCTCTCTTAAAGTGAGTGGAATTAAGTTGGTAACGGAGAACCAACCTCCTTATTTATCTTTGATCGTACTCTGAAGCAGTCCCAAGTACTACAACAGCCTTCTGCTTTTTGTTTAGAACTGTTAAAAATGCAGGAAATGGGGAGGAGGGGAGATGCTTACATTTTTGACTAGCAACTGCCTTGTTGCTTGAGAGCTGTCTACATTTTTTGTTTATTAGTAGTATTGTTTGTGTGTAGGATCAGGCAAATACATCTGTTTGAGTTGGCTCTGGTTAGAAATGAAATGTGAGGAAACTGATGGAGTACAAAGAATTGAGACCATATTGATCAGTGTAAGTCATTTTGGTGCATATTTAAGGTAGCTAATGTCAAGTTTCTTTGTACGTGTCATGGTAAAGCACAGTGATGGATAAAGTTTTTCCTAATGTAGGAAAAGGTGAATAGGTGCTTCCTTAGAAGCCTAGCCGGTATGTGGTAGACCCTACTGCCTCTGACCTGTAGCAGCTGGAAGTTGGCATCTTGGTTGAGCCAGTGACAGAGCAGGATTAGAAGATAACTTTTTTTGAAAGCAAAACCAAGTAGCTATCTTGGTTAGTTGAAGTGGGATCAGTGAATTTGTAGCATCAGAAATAGAAGATTGTTTTCCTTCTCCAGTCAGTCTGGGAAGGGAGGAAGGGACATTTCCTTCACTGAACAATCTCTTAAAAAAAGAGATTATTCCCTGTTTTCTGCTGGGGGAAAATGTTTATGCCCTATAATGCAGAGAGATAAATGTCTGAAATACGTGTACTTCCTCTTTCCTCAGTGGCATGGTTCAACTGGCAAGTTAAATGTCCTTTGAAAGAAGCATTCTGCACAGATATGACCAGGATAAATCTGTGCGGGTGGGTTTGTTTTGTTGTGTTCTAGGCCAGAGAGAAGAACGTTGAACTAATAAAAATGCAAGATGGTTAAATTCTACCTGAGGCCATCAGTTGTTTTGCAGAACAAAATGATGAGACTTATCCAAACTGTGGGTGGCAGAATTTCAGGAAAAATTAGTTCAGAGCTTATTTGGATTAGGAATCTAAATGGCTGTGGGGAGCATAGTAACAAATCTCCTAATTAAGGGAGAGCTTTTGGATGGGAGAGTGATGTAAGAACTTGAGCTGGCTGCTAGAAGTCCAAGAGATTGTCAGATGCTGAGACTTGGGTATGGTGGGAGGGAGATAGTCTAGAATGGGAAGTAGATGATAGTGTGTCAGCATAAAAGCAAAGTTTACATTTACTGGTGAGATTTCTGAGAGAGTACATGGAGCCAGAAGAAAATGCAGCCTTGTGGAATCCTTAGATAATTGTGTTGTGGACTAGGGTGTTTGGTTGGTTGTTTTTTGGTTTTTTGTTTGTTTTTTTTTTTTTTCAAATGATGTGATTTTTATGTTAGAAGGTGCCAGCAAAAAGAGAAAAGAAAAATATGACACTCATACAAATAAACAGGAGGAGATACATAGCTGGTTGTTGGGAAGGGGTGGTAAATCAAGGAGCACGAGGATTAGCAAGTGATCCAGAGGTATGGGAAAAAGCCATTAAAGAGGATAACCTCAGTTTAATGTAAGAGGCAGAAAACAGTGAGAAAAGTTGAACTGAAGGCGATGAGTATAAATGGCTTTCTCCAAGTGTAAAGATTACAGGAATATGGTACTTGTATATAGGACAAGATTTAAGCCTTTTGGGGCATTGCTTCTAGTTGTGTGGTTATTTTTATTTTTTCTCCTTCTTTGAGTGTTTAGGGGGATGTTTTTTGAGCACCTGGGTAAAGTATCTTTTGCATGTCTTCAGTGCTGCCAGTTTTAAACAGGTAGGCTTGGGATAAGGAAAAAATGCCCATTCCCAATTGCAAGGACTGTTCTGATTTTTGCCTTTCTGTGTAAAAGTTGACAGAACACTTAGAATTATTTAGGAAAGTCAGCTGTTAGATTGCTTGGTTCCCATAGACCTTTAGACAGGTTTCTTGTGGCACATAAGTTGTGGCTGAGCCTTTGCAGGAAAGTGTTCTGAAACCTTGGATAGAACATATGTTTTGTGGACGTATCCGTAGTGTCTCTATTACAGTGAAAGAGTAGAAGAATAGGATAGGCACATACAGTATTTTCTCTGAGCCCTCTTCTAAATGTGAGCTATTTGTCACTCAGGAATTTTGTAAGTTTAAGTGTTTTCTAACTGGAAACCCTCTGTCCAGTCTCTATTAAACCTGCGCTATGGATACTAGAAATCTGTGTCTTGTGGTATGGAATTCCACAAGCATGATTTTATGTGGTGTGAGTAATCATATTCTGTGTTGATCTTTAAATCTACCACATGCTAGCTCTCTTGTACTTACTAATGTACAAACACTTATTTTCCTTCTTATACTGAAGGAAATAAAGGCTTCTGAGAAAAGCCATTTAATACAAGACCTGGTACAAAAACAAATAGCTAAAACTAGTAAAAACTACACAGGGGAACAATACTGCATTTCCGATGTAGTGAAGTGTCATAGTTTAAGCCCAGCCAGTAACTCAGAACCAGGCAGCTGCTCGCTCGCTCCCCTGTTTCTTCCCCCCTCTCCAGGCAGGACAAGGAGGAGAATCGAAAGAATGTAAAACCCACGATAGGAACAGTCCAATAACTGAAGTACAAGATACTACTACTAGTAGTAATGATAAGGGAAATAACAAAGGGAGAAAATGTAAACCCAAAAGGGGAAGGGGCGGGGGGAGGAGAGAAAAGGGAAAACCTGCAAACAGTAAACACAAGTGATGCCCAATACAATTGCTCACCACCCACTGACCGATACCCAGCCTGACCAAAGCAGCAATCTGCCCTTCCAGGTAACTGCCCCCTGTTTATATACTGGGCATGACATGCTGTGGTATGGAATACCCCTTTGGCTAGTTTGGGTCAGGTGTCCTGCCTCTGCTTCCTCCTGGCTTCTTGTGCCCCTCCCTACTGGCAGAGCATGAGACTGAAAACGTCCTTGATCGGGGTAAGAATTGCTTAACACACTGATGTTTTAGTTGTTGCTTATCAGCATTGTTCTCGCGCTAAACCTGAAACACAGCACTGCGCCATCTACTAGGAAGACAAATAACTCAATCCCAGCTAAAACCAGAACATGAAGTTTAATAGGAAACAAGAGAATGTGATAGGGATGCTTCTAACTCAAGTTCTTTATGAACAAGATCATATATATGTCTTGCTTAATATTAGCAGCCTTAAAGGATTTTGATTACCTAAGAAATCTCTTCCAGCCAAGTACTTAGAGTGTGGGAAGAAACAGTCTGAAAGCAAGTTAGCCATCCTGAACAATAGAGTGTAAAAAGGTAGAAGTTGCTCTTAATCTGTACATAGCCTGCTGCTGCCTGCCACACACTACTAGCTTCTAGAGGAAATTGTTTGCTTTGTGTCTTCTGGCCTTCTTAGTGGAGTGGCTGTAAGGGTGGTAAGCAGTCTGCTGTGCTGCTCAGGAAGTTTATAGTGGGACCTTTTGCAGCTCCAGCACTTGCTGTCTTTTCTGAGCATGAAGCAAGGAGTGGATTTGGTCATTTTGAATTTCAGTTCTGTTCAGTAGTGGTCTGAGTAGATGGTGGAGGAGGGGAGGAAGAATAGCAAGTGCTGTTCCTGCTTTGGGACTTTCGAAAGGCTCGGTGGCCTCCAAGTATTTCAGATGTGTGTGCATTCTGGATAGGATCAGATAATTGTGTGTTTTTACGCACTGTGAGGTCTAAAAACTTCCTATGGCAGTTTCTAAACCAAAAGAAATATCTGAGGGTTTTGGTTTTTGTTTGTTATTTTGTTGTTCTGTTTTGTTGTTTTTTTTATTTCCCTTCTATATTCAACTATAGATGTGTGGGGTTTACTTATCCTTTGTTTCTTCTTTAAGAGTAGTTAGAGGTGAGTTGTGTAAAAACTCAGCATAAATTTGGGCCAGTGAAGCTCTTCTCCACTTTCATGTGTGGGTATGCTTCATGTAAGTGTCAGAATTACACACATATTAGAAAGTTAATAGAAGTTCTCAAACTGCAAATGTGAGACAGGGTTTTTTTTTAAAGGGAGAAGTTGTATTTTTAAGGCTTATTGAAACTAACCAGGATTGTGAATGCTTTGCATGGGGACAGCACCTATTTCAGGTTTCTCACCCTTGTCACACCTTGGTTAATTAGTACATGCCTTTTAATTAGGCAAGCAATCATGTGGTCTTCTCTGCAGTCATGAAGACTGGAAGAATCAGATATTTTTACCCTACCTAAATTCTTTGCATAAATTAGTCCATCATGTGTGCACAACTGGGATCCTTCCAATGTTCTGCCTTTAAATCTGGTACTCAATGCATTTCTTTTGACTTAAGATTTGCATTGTGCTTTCCACAGTTTATGCTGTGAGCTTGTGCCTCAAGCTTCCTGAGCAGTAAGCACTGGATTTCTGTAGGCATTCAGGCTGACCTACCAGTTTCACCTGTCAATATCAGGAAAATTCAGAGAAGGGATGTTCAGGCAGGTGCATAAACTATTTTCTTGTTTTTAATTGCACACCTGGTTTAACATGATTTAGGTTTTTCTAATCAAAAACAATTTAAAAATTCCTATGTCATTTCAAACACGCAGCAGAAATGGAGTTTACTTGTAGCCTGTGCTAATGGATGCTTGCTTAAATCTATCTGCATGCTTTGGAATTTTATGCATCATATGAACAGGTTGTTTCCTTTTAAGTAAAACTCACTTGATAGCTTGGGGTTTTTTAAATACTTGGATCGTCTGGGAGAGTTACTGGCCTACCTATCCTATTGCTGAAAGGCAAAATCAAATTAGAGATAAGTTACCAGTTTTCATTGGGAAGAAATTTAACTATGGAAGACCTCCTTTAGGCTATCAATAAGCACATGAAATTTTATTGCATTACAGGAGTTGTACAGTGAAATAGGCCTTACAAGTTACTATGAGTAATCCTTTCGTGTTTAGAAAAGCCTGAAGAATGTGTCCTTGGGGGGAATTTAGTGAAACAAGGGGAGCAGCAGTGCTACAGCAGACAGTATCAGGATCTGGCTTGAGTGGAGTTAATTTTCTTCACAGCAGCTCCTATAGTTCTGCTTTAGACTGATGACCAAAACAGTGCTGATTTCTGAGCAGTGCTTGCCCAGGGTCAGGGCCTTCCCCATTACCCACTGCCCCTCCAGCAAATAAGTTGAGGAGCGGCCACAGTGGGGACAGCTGTTCCCAACTGACCAAAGGGATATTTCATTGCATATAACATCATCCTCTGCGATAAAACAGAAGGGAGTTTTTTTTCCATAGTAGCTATTGCTCATCAGCTGGTCGTGAGTGATTGCTTCTGAATCACTAGGAATTCTTTTTTATTTTCCTTTCTTTTTTTCCCTTCACTTACTAAATTGTCTTTATCTCGACCCAGGAGTTTTCTTGCTTTCATCCTTCCAAT
This sequence comes from Nestor notabilis, assembly GCF_000696875.1. Classification (NCBI taxonomy): domain Eukaryota; kingdom Metazoa; phylum Chordata; class Aves; order Psittaciformes; family Psittacidae; genus Nestor; species Nestor notabilis. Next base: position 51,333 of record NW_009926926.1, on the reverse strand, counting down.
TCTCCCATCCTACTGAGTGAGGAAGCAGCTGGGTGGTGCTTAGCTGCTTGCCAGGGTTAACGCACCACACAGGCTAAACTCGATGTTGGATAAATTCAAAGTAGTATGTGTTGAAGAGAGTAATTTAATCTACTTCAATTTTATTGACGCACAGTCTTAGATTGCAAAGTCAAACAATATTGAAAGCTTGCTATTATAAAATGACTTGTCATCTGGAATGCCTCGTGCAGCATTGATTGCTGCTTTTTAAGAGTGTTCCTGAAGTAGAGAGAGCTTAGGGATTTCCAAAGAGATGGAAAGTCTGTCTGTAGAAAGTAATGAATGATAGAGGAAAATACTCTTTGGCATGTGTTTTCTTTACCTTATGATGTTCTAGGCAGGCACTTGGTGAAGTAGAATGCAAGTCACAAATCTGAAAAGAATAAGAAGAAATATTTTAATTTAATGTTGGTAAGTCATGCTTAAATTCATGGCTTCTTGTGTTGCTTAAGCAAACTAGCCAACCAAAGCTTTAATATTTGTAGAGAATGTGTATACTACCTGGAGATGAAAGTATCTATTTGTTTTTAGGATCAGTTGGAACAGTTTAGAGAGGGATGTGAATTTGTAGCCCTTCTGCAGTACAATTTCTTGCTTCCCTGCCCTTAAAGTATTTGGAGTGTGATGATCTGAGACAGGATACTACTAAAGTGGATCTGGCCTATGAGAGTTGTTTGAAGTATTTTTATCTTAAATTTCTAATGTGTTTGTGTTTTGGTTTGGAGAGCAGCCAGCTGACCATTCTGTCACTTGAACAGAAGACTTAAAGGTTCTGGGTTTTGATTCACATAGAGTGGCCATGGATATTTTTCTCGATGAGCATCTCTTTCAAGTCTGAAGTCTAAAGCCGTATTTTCCACACTTTTTTTTTTTTCTTTTATTAGTGGGTCTACTATCACTTTAACAATGACCAGTGCTCTTCTGAATGCGGTTTGGGAGCTGTCCCTCAAAAGGTGGAGCATGGAGGCTGCTGTTGACTAGGCACAGCAGGTTTGATCCAGTGTGGTTTAGTGATGGTATACTCTTGACATAAATGAGTCCATTGTGTTCTACAAATGAGTACCCCTTGATTGCGTTGGAGATGTGAGTGGGTGCTGGTAACTGATGTCTTTGCAAGTTAAATGGGATGCATTTACTGGAATGGTAACAGCTTTGTAAAATGAGTAAATTCTGTTCAACTTCCCTTGGAAGCAAGATTTAATGTGGTGGAATTGTCTCCCATTTGTCTTACTAACGTGCTCCATTAAGAACGTATATTCTTAAATGCTGCTTTCTCCTGGAAAGTGGCTGATTTGGTTAAACATTTGTCCTTCACACCTAAGATGAGAAACTAAACATGGATCTCATGTTTGGATTTCTTACCAGAAAACCTAACACATTGGAAGGCAAAACTAGTTACTTGGCAAAAAGACAGCTTAGCTTATTTCTGTCCCAAACCACTGAATTCTGTGAGCATGTTGCTGGCATTTTTGAGTCATATAAGTACTGGGGCAGGGGAAAGTGGTCTTTCAAGGTGTATGTGTTAAGGTAAGTAAATCAGTACTTTAAAGTGGTAGTTCAAAATCCATACTACTAGGAAAGTCCTCGGTATTGCACCAAGTACTCTGTTTAGCTGTCTAGAATTTTTCTGAAGCTCTGAGGTATGTTACTCATACCATGCATGCATACATGCATACATACCACTTGTCTAAAGCGAGCTGAACTGCAGTGCAAGGCTGAGGAAAGAATTGAACCAGCTGACTAACTGTGGGAAGTGTAACACTAGATACTCAGAGCTGTCCAGCCTCTCCACTTTTGGAGAATACCTTTATGTTGATTTCTGAAGTGCTTCTCAGACTCTTCAGTCTCTTTATTGCTGTAAGATACTAGAAACTGCACGGGTGTAAGGAGGTGTGTTTAACTTACTGAGACTATGCCAGTTTCTGCTCTGATGTTAGAAAAGTGATGTAAGAGTTATTTAGGGATGTAGCCCTGAATTTCTTACTGAATTGAGAATGACCTGATTTACAGAAATAAATGGTTTATTATGCACTGCTTAAATGTGTGTGGCTGCACTACTAAATATATATATCAGCAATTTGTTATGAATACTTATTGTTGATAGAAATAGTTTACATGATTGAAAGAAAAGAGGAAATTAAGTGCTATAGTTGTGTTTGATCTGTCTAGGTAGTAAGACTCTGCTTAGAGAATTTTTGGAATCTGTAATAATTTTCATTTGTTTCCTTGGGACTTCACATTTGCAAAGTTGAACATGTGGTTTGGTGTTTTCCTGAATAACTACTCACCTGATTCAAGATGCACAAACAAATTTCATCTCTGGCATATTATTAAGATACAGACTGAACACATCTTGCAGTCTCTATTGGCAGCTTCTCTACTGTTCCTTGGTATCATATAGCTCATACTCTTCCATGCTTTTCTCGTTTGAAAATTGTTTGCTGAATCAGCTTTCAAATTGTTAAAAAAACCTAAACCTTCTCTGATCTACAAATCTTACATATATAAGTAACTTTAAAAGAAAATCTTTAGCAATTACAATTTAGGAACAGATCCCCCCAATTCAGTAGCATGGATTTCTAGGTGGTAAATGTTATGAAACATATTTAGATTCTTAGCTATAAACTAGAGGGATCAAAAGATAGTGCATGGATGTGGGCAAAATGGGCTTGAAATAATGTTAAGCATTCTTTGTTTCAGTAAGATGCAAATTTTGTTCAGTTTACTGGATTACAATCACAAGGGTTCATTTTTTCACACAATCACAGAATGGTTTGTGTTGAAAGGGACTTTAAAGCTCATCCAGTTCCAACCCCCAGCCACAGACAGGGACACCTTCCACTAGATCAGGTTGCTCCAAGCCTCCATGTCCAACCTGACCTTGAACACTGCCAGGGATGGGGCAGCCACAGCTTCTCTGGGCAACCTGTGCCAGTGCCTCACCACCCTCATAGTGAAGAATTTCTCCCTAATATCTAATCTAGATCTCACCTCATCCAGTTTAAAGCCATTCCCCATTGTCCTGTCACTACATGCTCTTGTAAAAAGTCCCTCTCCAGATTTCTTGTAGGTCCCTTTAGGCACTGGAAGCTGCTCCAAGGTCTCCCTGGAGTCTTCTCCAGGCTGAACAAACCCAGCTCTCTCAGGCTGTCTCCATAGAAGAGGTGCTCCAGCCCTATGAGCATCTTTATGACCTCCTCTGGACTCACTTGAGCAAGTCCATGTCTTTATGTTGAGGGCCCCAGAGCTGAACACAGGACTGCCAGTGGGGTCTCATGAGGAACCGATTCTGTCAAAAATGCTGATGTGATTTGCTTAAAAAGTTCTGTGGGAATCCTGTCAATGCTCTCTGGGATTGATACACCCACAGGTGCCTGCCTCCTCCTGAGCTGGAGCTGCTGGCTCCCGGCAGGCACCCAAGGGCTCAACAGGCTGCGGGACTGCACCATGCCGGGGTTCCTGCTCCCCATGCTCCCATGCTGTGGAGCCCTCTTTCTAGCTGGGGTGAGTAGGAGGCTGTCCTGAAAATCCTGCCTCAGGGAGCCTGTCTGCTAGCAGGGAAAAAAAAGAACTTGTTCTTTGTTTGGTTTTCTTTCCTAAGATTGAGTCACTTTCCAAATCGCTTTCTCAGAGTGGGATTTTTCTTTAGCTTTACTGTGATTTAAGTGTGAGAAGAGGATGGGGGGCAGAGGGGCGGGAGGGGGGAAGAGAGGATTGTAGAGGGAATGCTTTGCAGGGTGGGATTTCTGCTTTGTAGCAGGTGCTGATAGGGACTGAAGGAGGGTGCTGGAGGGGCTGCGTGCACAGATGGTGATAGGCCGTACTGTACCAGTCTGAGAAAATGATTAATCAGTACTACAGGGATTTATTCTAGTATTTAGTTCTTTTAATTTAGCCTTATGTTTCTCTGCTCAGGAGTTCTGTAAGAGAACATGCTAAATGTGATGCTGATTCAGGGTCCTGGTGATTTTTGAAAGTAATCAAAACAGTTCCCTAACTGTTTTTTTGGGGGTTTTTTTTAGTTGGATCTTGTTGCAAATGGCAGTGAAGAGAACAAATGTTCTATCCATGTTTCTAATTGCAAGTTGCATAAATACGTCTCAGACTTTAATTAAGGGGTCTTGGGAAGTAATACTGAGAAATAGCAAATTATAAGTGAGCAAGATGCTTAATGCATGTTTTTCATAGTCCTGATGCACTTGCATTGCTGTAGGCAACCTTCACTGATACTTTCCAAATTTTGGGAGCTTGCCTTTATGATTTTATTAATCTCTTAAAAGGAAGCCTGTAACTTCATGAGTCTTTTTTGTTTTCAGCAAAATTAAAAGAAAAAAAATCAGCTGAAGTGGCATTATTTAAACCAGTGTAATTCATTAATAGAGCTGGAATTTCTAGGTTCCTGATGCAGATCTTTGCTTCATGAGGTACTGGAGGGTACTGTTGTCACCTTTTATGGAGGATCAGTGCTGAAGGAAGAAAGTATCTTCCAATGAGTACAAGGCTCCTTCACTTTTTCTCTTCATCTCTTGTTTAATGTTAGTCATCTTTCACTGCTTGTCCTGTTCTGTTCCTTCACCCAGGTCTAGATTTTAATACCTGGTTTCTTTTAGTCCTTACTGTCTTGAAGTTTTCTCCCCTTTCTGTGCTCAGTTCTAGCACTTCTCATAGGCACTCCCTTCCCTGTGGTGCTTCTTATCCAAAATGAGCCATCTTTTCTTCTAATCACAGCATGAAAGTTTCATATTCAGGATGTGATTGCCTCCCCAGCTCCCCCTACGTGATAGTTCATTGTTTCTTTGTTTTCTGCACTCTGCCTCATTTAGCTCTTCAGTCTGTCTTCCCTCTGTCCTGCTTGATGGTGATGCTCTCTCCCGGTATACACATGCTTTCCCTGGTCAGTATTAAGTTTGTCCTGCCTCTTTCCTCCCATTTCTCCTTCATGCCCAGCTGCTTTCCTGGCTCTCTTCATTTGCCCACCCCTCCAAGGTCTGTCTGTCATCCTCTCAGTGTCTGAATTTCTTCTTCCACTGTGGATATCAGTGGTGTGAGGTTGCTGGAAAGGTAGACCTGACATGTCTGTGGAGGCTCTACCTCAATCCAGCAGGAGCTGTACTTACAGGAAAAACAGCCTTAAGGCAAAGAACACTTGTTTCCTCCATCGAAATCGCTCATTAGACCTGGTGCGTGCGTGGGGTTGGAGCACACCTCTGAAATCCTCACAGATTTTACTCAAGTTCTTAAATATTTACTCCGTATTTGTAAATATGTATGTTGGAGGCAGGGAGAACTTGTCATCTGACACTGAGGGGACACCAAGTTCTCTTAGGGATCATTGGCAAAATGATGATGGCACTAAATTGTAGTTACAATTAAAGCGTTAATTTCAAAGCTTTATTTTCTTAACAGGATATTGTGATTAGTATAGCACAGAATTTCTACAAATCAGAATCAGTGTTATACAATTTATAAGTGGGGAAATACAGAATTTATATTATAACATCTAATCAGCTGGACTCTCTGCAGATCAAGCCAAATCTTTACTACGTGATTTGCTGTATCAATATAACAATCACAGTCTGGACTCAAAATTCATATAAAAGAATACAAGTCATTCCCTTAATCCTCAGAGGAAGCAAAGGATGGTGGAGGCATACCTGGAACTGGCTGGTCCTGGGTCTCACTGTACAGCACCAGGCCCAGTCCAAATTCCAGCCTTATGTGTAGTACCTGCTCGGTTTTATAGACAGTGCTCTGGGTGCTGTTAAGCTTCCCTGTTCTGTGACAGGGCCACCACCTCCACCACCACCACCACCTGGTGGCCCTGGGTGCCTGGAACCTTCAAGGCCAGCAAGGAATGGAATAGGCAGCCTTGCACCCAGGAACCTTGAGGCTAAAGGAGGGAAAGAAGAAATCTTTTTGGTTTGTCTACCTCATTCACAGGACCTTTAGGGCCTGATAATGAGGGGAAAGAGAATGAATACGTGACCCACTTCGTCACAGAGATGTCTGCTTGCCTCAGAAGATGATGCTGGTTATGCTGACCATATTGCCAGGGGTTGGGAGCAGGGGGTACCGGTCACAGAAGGACCCTATTAACCAACTATCCTAGTTTGGTAGAGACTTGAGTAACAAAGGACTGAGTTTTACAATGGAAAGTTGTTGATGACACTGACAATAGTAGGTGCACCCAGGCTCCCTCTTAATACTAGTGACAGATATTAGTAACAATTAAGGATGTTTTATGCTGGAGGAATGACCTACAAGTGAGTGAAAGTCACAGTGTTAACTTCTAGGATGGGAAGAAGTTATAATGAAAAGATGCATTAAGAAGTAATGGAATGCATAAAACAAAGTCACTTAAGGCTCAATATCTAGACTGTAAAGAAGCATGCTATAGGAGGTTTAGAATTAGTAGAAATTATCTTTTTTAGATGTTTAAGTGTTGACCAGATGAAATGCACAAATATCCTGTAAGAAGTGCTTTCATATTAATAGGAGGAAGATTGTGAAGCAAAATAATCCTTTAATTTGTCTCTTCTCAGAAGAGCATACGTTGGAGTTCTAGAAATGCAATATATAGCGTAACCTCAAGTGGTGTTCACAAAGCTACTTGAAATAGACTGCTGCTTCTCACTGTCACCCTTAAGTAGGACACAGGGCCCCTAAATACCCATGGAAATTGAAGTGCAAGGAGCAAAAACTAGGCTCCAATCCAAAGCCAGTTGAAGCTGATTAAGAGACTGCTTTTGCCTACCAAGGACTCTGGCTTAGGCCACTAGCAAGTTAGAATTAAGTCTCAGGTGTTCAGACAGACTTTTTTGGTTAGTTAAGTCTGTGGGTTTTTCTTTTGATTCATGTTTGAGGTGCTGTCCATGATTACAGCAGATGTCCCAGTGTGTATACCACCTGAAGTGTTACAGATTTTCACTCTTGAGTTCTAGAAATAGTAAGTGGGTAATACTCAACACCTTAACTACACTTAATCACCAGATTATGTATTGTTCTGTTTTTATGGCTTGACGCTATACATTGGTAAGTCACAGGTATACCTAGAGATGATATGCTTATTCCTATGCCTACAACTAGAATAGAGGCAAGGAAAATACATTTACTTTTCAAAGTTTGCATTTCTTTGTTTGGATAGTTTTAATATGCTTCTCCGTTCTTCCCATCCTGCTAGATATTTAAACTTTTCAAACAGTGAAACAGAAGAGAGGAGTATGTTTTCCCAATAGGAAGTGAGTGTAGAGTTGCAAATATAGGTTAAAGTGAGAGGTAATGGTCTGCCTGACTCAGATGATTGTTTTACTTGTTTGCATGCTTATCTTCTCTTCTAGAAATAGAAAATAAAATGTTTACATTTAATCATAATGTTTTTTTGAGTGCACTCCAAGTTAGTTCTTTCATTTTAATTCCTTGGCATGTTTCCTCAATTTTACAGCTTGGACTGAACTTTTTGTAGAAGTACGTAGTTACTAGCTATGTGCATGCTGTGTCTCCGCTTTCTTCAAGTTGAGAAGAGTTAGAAAGTCACTTTTGGAGTTGGGTCAAGATTTCATGCCAGATGTTAGTAGAAATGTAAAGCTTGTTTCCTTTCTAGCTGAGCTAAATCGCTTATTTACTATTCACCAATAAAATTGTCCATAGTAGAAAGAGATTTTGAGAAACTCTTACCTGGCATTCTGTAAAACATCATGAAAAGTGGGGGTTACCATTTGGAGGTCACAATGTTTGTGTCGGTATGGGGGGATAAATTGGTACTTGTTTGAATTAATTTCTTTTCTATTTGACCTCTAGGTTCCAGCAAGATGTGGAGTGACAGTCCGAGACAGCCTAAAGAAAGCGCTGATGATGAGAGGTCTTATTCCAGAGTGCTGTGCTGTTTACAGAATACAAGATGGGTATGGTTTGTGTGTGATGGTTTTTGCTCATCAAATCTCTCTTGGAGTTACCCAGTGTGGCTGATTCTGTCCAAGAACTGTGGAAGTTGTTTTCAAAGTTCAGAATGATAGGATACTTTGCACTAAATCAACTTGTGCCTTGAAGACATGTCTAAAAAGAACAGACTCCTAGAAAAAGATTAAATAACTTCAAGAATGGGCATAATGTAGAGTAATATGAACTTACAGACTGCTAGCTGATTCATTAATCAAACTCATGCTAACCAAACAAGTATTAAATCGGTTTCATTAAGTTTTGGGGGTTATTTGACTGGGTTATAGTGAATTCTTAACTGAAGAGAGTTTTTCTTGGGGAAACAAAATAATTTCCAGCTTGTAGGTTATCTTAATGCACAAAGTTAGCCATCTCTTTGGAACTCTTATGGAACAGGTATTTTCACAAGCATTTGATTTGATCAGAAAGTTACCTGTCACCTTGGAACCAAGGATTCAGCCACTACTGAAGCTGATTGGAAAAAGTGTGGTTTTTTTCATACAGTTTGGCCAGGGAAGGTGTGCTTTCCTCAGTAAGCACTGAGCTTAATGTCCTGCTTTTAATGTTTCCTGCCACTGGAGACTAGGTAGCAAATCCCTGCAGTTCAGTTTTCTACCTGATCTCACATCTTCAGCCCTTGCAGACCTCCTGCACTGGTGCTAATAAAAAAGGTGTTGTTATTATTATTATTGTTGTTGTTGTTGTTATTATTATCATTATTATTATTGTTACCATTATTATTATTACTATTATTATTCATAAAGGCTTATTTACATTTTAGAGAGAAGAAGCCAATTGGCTGGGACACTGACATTTCGTGGCTCACGGGGGAGGAGTTGCATGTGGAAGTCTTGGAGAACGTGCCACTCACAACACACAATTTTGTATGTACTGGTTTTTCAGATGTTGAGTAGGGTTAAATCAACTTCGTGGTTTCAAATTCAAAGTTACAACTCTGAATTATGTTTTGTATCTGTGGAAAATAGTAGGGGTTGCAAAAGAAGTTTTGAATCATGATAGCTTAAGTGAATTAGATAGAATTGTAACCGAAGTAAGTGATGTTAGAGTACTTGATCACCCTTAAAACTTTCACATTTGGATGGAATACACCCTCTAAAAGCTATAAATGTAGGGGGTTTAAATCAGCACTGCATTGCAGAGCTGTAATAATAAACTACTATTTTTGTATTGCTGTATCTATAAAATGTATTCTGGGCCTCCCTGCTGGCTCTGCAGCAGCAATTAACTAATGAACTAACTATTCCCAGAGCAGTGCTGACATCATCAGTGATGCTAGTGCACAAATATGTTTTGACCTGATAAGGCACCAAGTAAACGGAAGCTGCTAAACAGAATCCATCTGAACTGGTGCAGCTACATACAAAATCCTGGAAATAGCGTTTGTCACATTGACAAGAAGGACCTTTTATTTAAATACAAACCTGAGATTGTGTTTGCAATCTGTTTAAACTATTTTACTCCAACAGGCTAGTTTGGCTATGGCTAGTTAGATGAAAGTGTAGTAGGCTTAACATTTTTTTTTTTTTTTTTTATATCCTTCTGAAATTTTCATTACTACATGTAGTAATACAACTAGAATGTGGTTTTATACTGAGTATTGCTAAATTTGAAAATGAAACTAAATCATTTCCCCCCCCCATAATATGGGGGTAATACATGTTCACCCTTTCGTGATTTTAAATGTTTCTAAGATTCAATAATCAAAACTACAACTATTTATGTAACCATATATAGAAGCCATATATACAAGTCATGTGTATTTCCAGTCCTGTGAGTGTCCGGTAGAAACATCATTTGGCTCCTGGAAAAATGAGAAGATGAGATAATATTTCAGCAGCTTTTGTTTTTATGGGTTGTATCCAGTTAAATTCTGAATGTTTGTCTCTAGCATGATAACAGTGCAGTGTTTTCCTTCAGGTTAGGTGCTGGTTTTCTTACTGCTAATTAAGTGAAGCATGAATTCTAATAAATAGCTGAAAGAAAAATTTCATGCATGAAGACTCTTTCAAAAAGGAGACAAATCTTTTATGTAAATGTGTTTGATACATAAGACTGTAGCTCCAGTGTAAAGAGGCTTGTAAGTGTGTTTGAGGGAGGTAAAAGCAAATAGCGTATGTTAGGCTTAAAAAGGACTCTAATTATGATTATTTCTGACAACGTAGGTACGAAAAACATTCTTCACGTTAGCGTTCTGCGACTTTTGTCGAAAGCTGCTTTTCCAGGGATTCCGGTGCCAGACATGTGGCTACAAATTTCACCAGCGCTGTAGTACAGAAGTGCCACTGATGTGTGTTAATTATGACCAACTTGAGTAAGTAATCACAATTGGTTTTAAAAGTTGAGCTTTTTATTAAGCTTACCGTTGTCAGTGTTAAATCCGTAATTCAGGAAGTCAGAGGAGGTGCCTGAAAAAAACATAGGAGTTGACCTGTTCTTGTGAGGCCGCATAATTCATGTTCTTTCTGTGCTAACTCAGACAACCAGTTCATATTTTTTTGCTGGACTGTGAAATGCTTTCTTTGAAGCATGAATGGGGTGGCTGAGCACTTGACTGTATCAGACAGGCTTCTCATTGTTCACAGTTGTTGTTCTTAATCAAAACTGGTTCTTTATTATGTGATGGCTAGAGCCCTGTTTAAATGTTTAGATGTGGGTTTAGACACAGGTTTATTCTCTTAACATGAAGAAAATGTGAAGAGACACTAGTTTAATGTGGTGAAATTGCAGTTGGTTTTACAGTGATTGAAAATAATCCATTAGTGAGTTTGATGCCTAGGTCAGAAACATAAAAGGAGAATGTCCCAAACAGTCATGTGTTCTTGAATTTAATTATAGTTAATTTGATGTAGGTTAAGGATCTGGTGTAAACTGGCTCTGTGTTCTATTTGATTGGTTTCAGCAGAGGTTATTAAGTCTTTTAAATAGACTTTCGTATAAGGAATCATTTTAAATTCTAGGGTTTCCCCCATGAGTAAATTTAAATTCTGCTTATGTTGGTATTTACATCTGTTTTCTTGAGCATCTCTAGAATTTGTGCTCAGTGCTTATCGATAACATAGTTTTATCTGTTTGACATCTGGCACTGCATAAGTGCAAATATAAGTTCATATACTCAACATACAGGTGTAAGTTGTGCATTCTTGAGGAACCAGATGTTTCCAATTTCAACTAAAAGATTAAAAATTTACTTTCCACAAAGGTATTTTTAAGGAATGATCATTTGATCCTTTGCCAAGTAAATAATTTTGTTTAATCTTTGAGTGCATTGTGAAGCTTCTGGGTTTTGCACAAGTTAGGTTGTTTTTGTTTTGTTCTTGCTCACAGTTTGCTGTTTGTCTCCAAGTTCTTTGAACATCACCCCATACCACAGGAGGAGGCCTCCTTAGGAGAGACCACCCCAGCATCTGGATCGTACCCCTCAGCGCCCCCCTCAGATTCTGTTGGGTATGTGCTGTTTAATGATGTAACATTTCAGTACTGTATGCTTAGACATGCTCAAAATACGTCTTTGCAACTCTCTCTCCATTTTTGTAATCTGGCTTGTCATGTATATATACCTATGCTTAACTTCAAAGAAGTGAGTATCTTCATTCACATGAATGATATGAATTAGTAATGAACCAAAGTTAAACATGTGCCTAAGTGTCTGTAGAATTGGGATCTTACCTGTTAAACTGATTTCCTGGTCTAAACTGGAAAGATTTTATACTTAAGATTAATACTAACTGAACCTGTATCCTCACAAATTCTGTTAGTTTGTGTTGTCAAACTACAGTTTATTTGCCTTGAAGTGACATACCTCTGTTTCAGAATAAGCCGCATCACTATAAGATCAGTGTGAACAGATGCCAATTCCAGGTTCATGATACTGCTTTAGTAGCTTTTCTATGTACACACTGCTTTACTATCCTCCAGACCAGCTGTCTTCCTCCTTTTTAGATATTGGGATATACCAATAGCATCTGCAGATCCAGGTTTTGTAAAAATTAGTCTTCTAAATCTGACCGCAGCCTCCATCCCCTGCATTGCCAACAAAGATCCTGGACCCTCTCTGTGAAAAGATAAGTGGTCATATTGAGGTTATGTTCCCAGTAGCTAAGAGATCACTGTCACCACCCAGCACTAGATAGTTGAACAGATCTTCAGGAGAGAATAAGTCAGGGATGTGTATCAAAGTCAAGAAAACTGATGCAGATTTAGTAAGAACACGAAATACAAAAGCCTTCAGAAAAACATTTCTATGACATGTGTGCTGCATGGAGATGAACTGAATTTGGCAGAGGCTCTCTTGGAGTAGCGAACATTGTGCCCAGACTAAAGCACAAACACAGCTGGAAGCTACACAGGCACTTATGGACCCTAACTAGAAGAGAAATTTCCTGGACAGCCAAGACTCTTTTGTGAAAGATCAAATACGATGCCTCCCAGGAAAACAGATCGACAGTCCTGCAGAGGGAACCTCATTTGGTAAGTACAAAGAAACATGATGTTCTTATTTGTACTCTTTTGTGCAGATTCAAGTAAATTTGGAAGTGCCTTTTCCAAGTAGTGGAAATATCCCATGGATTTTAGTACAGCAGTTTGTGCACAAGGCTGCTGTTGTTCTCTAAACAGGCTCTGCCTTTCTCATGGTACAGCTGAAACTGCAGCCAGGCTACATCTGTGAAGAAGCTTGTTCATACCAACTGTGTTAAACTCCTGTGGATGCCAAAGGCACTATATAGCCCTGTCCTGATACTGGTCTATGCTAAATTTTCCAACTTTTCAATTGCTGCTGCCTCACATTTGTGCTTTCTTGCCAGTTTATGAGGATACAACAGGATGGATAATTGATACAGGCACTACCTCAGGAAGGCTTAGTTTTGTGAAGTAAAAATGGAAAGGAGAAACTGAGACCAAAGCTGGTTAATACCTTAAGTTTTTTAACTTCACGTATATAAAAATATTTGAACATACTTACCAGTTGAGGTTAAGGAGCTTTTTCTAAGTGTAAATGATTGTGGTTGCAGGAGCTGTAAAAGGTTTTCAGCTTTCTTCTTTTTGCTTTTTTCCTTGCTGTACACTTTATTGTTAAACAACAACAACAAAAAGGCATACATCGTGCTTTCAAAATTTGGTTTATTTTGAAAATGGTTTGTGGTTATCAGCTGGTGTTCATAAGGAGTATGCATGTTAGTCATGCACTTTTCCCCAGGCATCTGTGTTTGTAGCATTTCTTTCCCAGAAGCAGCTATTGTATGAACGTACAGCACTGTCTGTACCTTTCTACAGTTATCATTTTGCCTTTCTTTAATAATACTTCTCTGCTTTTTAAAGATATAATTATGGAAATATTAATTTTTGTGATTTTTTTTTTTTAATATGCTGGCCTTTTCTAGAAAAATACATTTTCTTATGGTTTTGTTAAAGGGTATTGCTACAATATGGAACAAGAGCCCAACTTGGGAAAAAGTCTGATGTTTGAGATTTTGTAATTTAAGAGAGTATTTTGTAACTTAAGAGAGTGTAAGAGGTTGAATTTTGGCAGTTGGGCAATGGGATTGAAAATATGAGGAACCTAGTGCTTTATTAACACTTATTAATTTAATTATTATTCCTTTGATTTCTCTGTTCTCCTAGCACCTTGCATGGCACAGCCGGCAGAGGAAGGGATGTTACTAATCGTTTGATAAACCTGAGGAAAGAGAAGGCAGACATCCTTCTTCATCTTTAGCCTTGTCAAGGGATTCCAGCGGCAGGCAAAGTGCCCAAAGAAAGGAAGAGTTTGTGTTGCAAGACAAGCTCGAGAGCAAAGGCCTGTGAGATATGCTGAGAAATTGTCAAGGGATCAAATGGAGAAAGGAACATAAAGGAAAAGACCATTGGACATGACACAAAAGCTGCTAAACATGCTGGAGAACTTTGTTTCACTTTGCTCATATGTAACATCCTAAAGCAGTCCAGTCCTGTCGCCTTTCATTCTTCCAACTGTCAGCTGTAGGCAGTCCCTCCTCCAGATGTTACACCCCAAGAGAAGCGAGCACAGATGGTCCCACTTTCGCATTTCTGAACCCCTTAGAAAAATGTGTCCAGCCTCCACATTAGGTCTTTTGTCCCATTTTAGTTTTTCCAGTTTGCACTATCTTCTTGTGCCAAACCAATCAGTTATAATCTGCACTTAACTGAAAAGAATTATTGAAAGTCTAGGTCTCCCTAATAGCCATTTATAATAAAATTGAAGTGCACAAACTGTATATAATACATTGTATTCATTTCATTCATTGCACTATCATGAAGTTTCTTCTACATCTTTGCTCGTAAAATATGAGCACAGAATTTCTGTGAACCCAGTTCCCTGGATCTTACAGATATATGAAAAGGGGAGAGATTAGCTATCCAAAACATTCCAGAGCTGTCTTTTTCAACTAATGCCTATTCTCTCAGATGTTGGGCAAAACTCAGCAAACTCATGAGCCAGATGCTATGGCAGGGTACATAACTTGTGGAGTGGGTGGTAAAGGGGTGCATGGTCAGACTTTGGATAACACAGAGGCAGGTTGGACTCAGTAGAAGCTGAAAGCATCTGCTTTGCTTGAGGCAGAACACTGCTGGTAAGCAGGTTGGCAACATCTTGGCTCTTTGAAAAACAACATTTCCCAACATGCTTAATCTTCTAAATTGAGGAAGAAAGGGGGACTGTCTGGTGCACCATTCTTGGAAGCTTGCCAGTCCCTGCCTTAGAGCAGGCTTCAGCCTGTGATTAAACACCTCTGCTTTCCTTTCTGTCTTCCAAATGTTCGCTGATGGTTCTGCCTCAGCTGAAGACATTTAAATGTCTAGAAAAGGTTCTGAAAAGCCAAGGAAACAAAGGCACCATCTTACAATATCATATTTAGTGCTACAACACCATTTAGATCCCCATGTGTTTAGGTGAACAAATGCTTTTGGTTTGGAGCATAAAACAATGAGCTTTTTGCCTAAAAATCTTGGTATCCCAACTTGATACA
>NW_009926926.1:0-36321 GCF_000696875.1 Nestor notabilis | reverse complement strand
CTGAGCAGAAAAGGCCTGGTGTCAGAATCTTGTAGAAAAATCATCTTTAGTTAGGTGGGGAAAACCTCTTATTCCCCGAAACCTTACTTACAAAAACACAGAAGTGAACTGAAACCTGGTTCGGAGGACTAATGACAGCTCTGGAGGTTCTCTTCCTAGCCCCTGCTATGTGAAACTATCAGAAATTTTAGGAAATCATTGCTAAGCTTTGATCTGGGCCCAAAGACCAGTATAAATGCACACCAGTCCTGGTGGTTGTTTTTCACCTACAAGCCAGCATAGATGAAAACAAGTTACCGTGGTATAGAAGAATGCACTAAACTGTATGAAGCTATGACTTTCAGATCTGTGCCATGATGCTTTTAGACAGACTTCACAAGATGCTTCACAGGATCTTCTCTAGCCTGTAGTTACAATCTTAAACCGCTGTCCTTTTCTCCAGTCAACATTTGATTTAGGTAATTGACTATTTCCAGGCTGTAGAAGTGGGAAAAGATAAAAAATTACTTTGTTTTCTGACAATATCCATGGAGTACCACAGTAATTAAATCAGAACATGTTTGGCCTCCAAAACTTACAGTTTACCATTTAAAACTTACAGTTTAGTGCAGCTAAAATACTATTGTATCCCAGATCCTTAGGAGTCCTTAGAAACTGCTTGAAAATGGAGGTGTGCTGTGTTACACATTAACAGCAGCAACAAAACCCAAAGCAAATAATACTCTGGTGTAAACCAGAAAAACCCTTGGTATGCATTTTAGCTTGCAGTAGGTTTGACTTAGGTATGAATATGCAGTCTATGAGGTGCATAGTGTGTACTACACTGAGCCCTGTATCTGAACTGAGATTTACTTGTTCAGGCTGGGAGGAGATGCTATCCTTTTAAAAGGGAAGTGGCACATACCCTATAGCTGAAGCTAGGGGAATGTGAATGTTCAGTGTATTTGCCTAACTACAGCAAAATAAAAATCCGAGCAAAAATCTTGAAGCCCAAACAAACCTATTCTAAGGAAAATCTTTCCTGAGTAGACCAGCTCTTAATTATTTAAAACATTGCATTGGTCAATTAAAGGAAATTGAGGAAAATCTGTGTTCAAATTTTCTTTCATATTAGTAAAGTGAACTAACTGGTATCATTGCAAATTCTGAGATCCAGTGGAGGTACTGTATATGATTTTATGAAACTGTTTAGCATGTGTGGGTGCTTTCCTGAGTTACCTTTTTCTTTCCCGAGGACCCAGTTTCATAGAACGGTAAATCTGTGGGCACGTTGGCAATTGCTGTGCTTGACAAAGACTAAAAATCTATGTCTGTCTGCAGTTACTCTTGTCACCTGACAGAACCTTTCTGTTCTGATAAAAAGGGAGGGAACAATGTGCTTATCCCAAATACGTGGTCCAAAGCGTGTTCTGTCATACTGCCAGGAAAGGTTATAACATATTAAATCGAGATTTGACAGCTCTTGCCAGCTTGTTGCCTTGGAAGCTGAGAATTGTTTGTTAAAGGAATTCATACATCTAAGAGTCTGGAAGTAAGTGTGGAAGATGAGGTGGAATAACCTCTGTAATATGTCTATGTCTTGACCTTTGTAGAAAGTCTCCTCTAGCTAGCAGTTGGCTGTTAACTGCTCACAAGGGCCATAGGAGCAACAGAAACTCAGATCCTGGTATTCAAACTGCTGCTTCTTTAAGCCCCAGCCTGTTACAGTTGTAAGCAGTTCTTTGCAGCAGTTGTGTTCCAGTCCTCTTGATTTTTAGTTTTTATTTCTGGCCGAGGCTGGTGGTAATCGCTCCTCAGCTTGTGATCTCAGTAGGTCATCTTGGCCAGCAAACCGCTTCTGTGTTTCTCTTCACTAGTTACCTTTTTCAAGCGAAATTCCCACTTAGCAAAAACAACCTACCTTTTTGTAAGTGTCCCAAGGACAGCCAGTAATGAAATCCTGGTTGTATAGATGGAGCACACGGCTTATGAGGTTCCTATCTCCGGATTCTTTGGTGTCTAAAGCCCAGAGATACTCAAAAAAAGAGAGTTCTTTATCAGCCTGTAATTGTTTTCTGAAGATCTGAACTTCCCCCAGTTAGAATTTAATGAGTAGAAAAAGCTGTTCGAATTGGTCTTAGACATGGTATGACAGCATGCTGTCTGTGCTAGCAACATGATGGGCATGATGACCTGTAAGCAGAAATACAGAACTATTTGTAGATTCCCTTAGCAGATGATCATTTATGACTCAAAGGAGGATGTAATTGAAACAGGATTTTTGCGATTTGGTTTTCTCTCCCTTGGCTTACTCATGATCATGGAAAATCTGATTGCTTCTATTCTCATAGAGTGGCAGAGCTCAAATGCTGTATTGCGGTCACTCCTAGTGCAATGGTCTGATGTCTATGGTTGCACATTGCCCTTAGTTCCATTTTTACTGAGAACTCTCAGGAAGTTTGAGCAGGATTTAGTTATCCCAATAATGACAGTACTGGCCTGGCTGAGATATTTTTAGGCTTTTCTTCTGAAATCTTTCTGTGCAGCACCTGACACGCTTGCCTTAACATGAAAATACAGTGCCTTAGAATGTCAACCACATCCTGCACTTGTATCTGTGCAGTGTCCCATCTCCTTGTGTGGGTTCTAGTTGCATGATTTCCTTACAAAAATGTTCAGTTCAAAACTTGCTCATCTACAACAGAAAATTACCCGAAGACACTTGTTAGCAGTGGATGAAAACTTTAGCTTAAGTATGTGCACATCAGCTGCATTTAAAAACTGTCTCTGAAATTCTGAGCATCTTCTAAAATACTGGGCTGTTAAAGGCCTTTTCTCAGAGATGTGCCTATTGGCAGTTTCAGCTCATTGCTTCCCAGTATCTTCCCAATATTTATATTGTCATGTAACAATAGGTAATTATTTTTTTAAAGTTAAGCAGGGATAACCCCCCCTTCCTGTTCCCCACTTCCCAAACACTATTAAGTATTTTATTACAAGACTTACTGTATTGCTGTTTGAATTAATTTGCAAGTGCTCTGTTTTGCTGTTCCCAATTGTGAGACTGTTGGCCAGGAAGGAAAAGATGACAGGCACTTAGTATACAGATAGTGCTGAGTTCTGGGACCAGTGCCAAACTGTGTAAGCTCCTCAATGAAAGGTAGGGTAATAGTCTTTAAGGCAGACCTGTTTCTGAAATAATGTCAAGAGAGCCTGTTAAAAATGTTAGTTTCCCTCTTCAGAGGGGCCAAGGAGCGTTCACTTACAGGAGGCAGCACCAGGACCTGTTGCTGCTGTATGCTGTTCTATGGCTTGTTTCTGAAGCTTCTCCCTGTGGGCATAGCCTTTGTGTGCATGGTAACTAACCCATGAGTAATTGAATAGCTGGAGAGTGCTACTTCTCTCTCAGGAGTTGTGTTTTCTGTCAGTTCTAAAATCCTTGTCAGGTATCATGTGTGTTTTAACATGAAGTTTTCATTGCCAAAGGTGGCAAATGTCTCTGACTGTCCTTTTGCCTTATATCTGTTAAACTGAATTATTAGACTTAGTAGTGGCAGCCCTTGACCTGAGTAAGATAAATGCAGATATATTGTACTTTAACAAAATAAGTGGATAACCAAAGAAGTGATATTCAGCGTTCTTACAATGAAAAAGCAAGCACTTAGACGTTTGTCTTTTAAGTATGTAATTCATGATACCATAAATTAAAGCCTTTATCTACATTTATGACTGGCAGCATTTAAATTTCTTCAGAAAACTTGTCTGAATGCTTATTTTTCAAGTCAAATCTATTCTGTTGCCTAACTGTTGCATTAAATAATGTTTGAAATTTTGCACCATTCAGAGTTATGGTTAAGTGGTGATCTGTTTATTTTTAATATCAGTAATTTGTATTACATTTGTGGCCATAATATTAATCAATTATTTTGAGTGACCACTGTGTAATTTTCAGTTTTTCTTCATTGCGCAATAATCTCATCCATACAATTTGTGGCATCTTCTGTCTGTAATATTGATGTGAGATGTTAAGCATTTTTAGTTCTCAATAGGTTGCCATTAAAAAGAGTTAATTGCATTAAGTCTTAAGTAAGGAAACTGCAGAGTATCTTGCTTTCTGCAGTGCATGTTGGGCTACGCGAACTTTTCAGATCAGGATTTATTATTACTCATTTGGTATGGTAGAGGGTTTTTGTTTTGTTTTGTTTTAACTCAGAACACTTCACAGCCATCTAATTAGGTAGTTTGTGCAGCAGAGAGTTGTTGCAATTAATCATAGGGGAGTAAAGATTGTTCATTATAAATTGTTTTTATGTAGGTCTTTAGAACAGATTTTTTTAAATGTATATATTATAGTTGAAAAGGACTTACCACACCCACTATGCAGTATTTGAAGCCATTTGTAGACCTAAATCCTCTTTTTCCTTGACTTTGTTTCTCAGACCACCAATTCTCCCTAGTCCTTCTCCTTCAAAATCCATTCCAATCCCACAGCCCCTCCGACCAGCAGATGAAGACCATCGGAATCAATTTGGGCAACGCGACCGATCCTCTTCAGCTCCCAATGTTCACATCAATACAATCGAGCCAGTCAATATCGATGTAAGTATTGGTAGCGGTTGGATCAGGAATAGTAGATTTGATGTTTCCCTTATGAATATTAGTGTGTTAAATTTACCATGTGTACACTAAGCTAATCCTTAGTGGTCTGTCAGAATCTTCATAGATCCCACGTAAGATATTTTTGCCATTGAGAGCTGTAAGAACCCAAATAACTCATCCTCCAGAAGCAGAAACTGTCTTTTGACAGTCCTGTCCTTTCATTCAAAGAAACATTCTGTCACAAACTGCTGCTGGGTTGTTGTTTGGTTTTTGGGTTTTTTTGTAATTAGTCCCAAGGCTCATACTGCTAGCTATACCCTACTGTTGGGAATATGAAAGCCAGTAACCACTCTTGCAAACCATTCTGCATATTACTTTATATGCAGGATAGGGATTTCTAGTATTTGTAATTCAGTAATATTTCTGGCATTGAAGAATATTAAACTAGTGCAGTAGGCTGAGTTCAGATTTACTGAATGTTCCTCAGGATTTCAAAAGCCCAGTATATATTGTTCTGAGCATTCTTCTGGAGTGTTCAGAAAGTGCTACAATTAACTTGGTTTTCACATTTTTGAAATTTCTGGACACTGAATCATAAATAGTAATAATGGTTGATATTAGGTATAAGACAAGCTGAGACCTTTCAAAATGTTGGTCACAACAACCTCTTTCTAATTTTGCCACCGTATACAGCTTGTATTTTAACCTTAAGTCTACTCTCTAGAAAGTAGTCATTTGTCGGGTGAGCAGACTTGAAGTCTGCCTGGGCACTGAGGCCCAAAATGTTTTGCATGTGAGCCGAGTGAAAAGTGAAATGCTAGTTGAGTGTTAAGAATGTGGCCGCGTAGACATTTGCATATGGTATATGCAGTGGTGCAGCTGAGAGGTAGGACCAGTGCTTTCAGCAGCAGTGCAGGTGTATAAGGGAATGAAATAGTTGTGTAACCAAAAAAAAAAAAAAGGAGAAAAAAGGATGATGATAAAAATGAACATAAGGAGGGAAACTGCTAGAATTTTCTCATTCTCTTTAGAAAATCTGTAATGTAGTTTGTTTGCTCTCAGTTCGTTGGATTGCAAGTGAAGGAAACCTTTTAGTCATTTCTGAGAACAGTGTGCGTCTGGCTATGCAAATGAGGTGATTTGTTACAAGAAAAAATGAAGCAGAACAAATTTGACTGATGCACCTCGGTGCAGGAAATTGGTGTCCCAGCTCCTGATATGACAGTTCAAGTAATTTGTGCCACGAACACTAACTAGAACACTTGGTTCGATATTTCTATAAAGCTGGTGTTTTGGCCAGCTGAGTGTTTAAATCAATATTTTCATGTCAGCATCTATTTTGGGTGCTGTATGTTTTGCTTTACTACTGAGAGATGCTGTTTTAAAGCAACTAATTTTGAAAAGTATAGGAGTTGTTATAAATAGTTCTTTGGAGTCGCTGCTATTAGTAAGCCATAGTGGGAAATAACTTTTATTTCATACAAAACATATGAGGTGATTATTCTCAATTTTATCAGTCTCAATTGATTCTGGAATGTAAGTGAAAAAATAATACTTAAATTAAACACAATTTTTTTATTATTATTATTTATAGGACTTGATTAGAGACCAAGGTTTACGAGGAGAGGGAGGTAAGTAGTGTTTAAACTAGCTACTGTGTTATATTTAATTACACAATCGCTCTGTCCCTTCCCTTTGTTCTACGTCCTTCAACAAAACACAGACACAAAGGAAAATATGATTAGGACAAAAAATGAATTTGCATTTGCTTGTCCATGAACTTACTATATGTCTGACAAAGGTTTGAGTCATTTGCTGGTCATTCTGGGAGTGGGGGAGACGGAAGGAGAAAAAGTTTTGAAGTGCTATCTAGTTTTTTAGCTTTAAAATTACACCGTACCATCACTTTTATGCACTCTCACACACACACTCCTTCACTCACATGGCTACACCAAGATATGCTACAACTTCCCAACTCTCTAAGGTTATTTTATGCCTGTTGTTACCTTTCCACCCATGGAAACAACAGGGGTTTTCATTGAAAACCATCAACGTGGTAGATGGACCTTCCATACAAACTGCTGCATCCTAAAGCAGCATGAAATACTCCGCTTCTTCTCCCCCTCTACCCCTGCTGAAGATGCTGCTTTGCTGTACTGCATGCCTGTGCTACTCTTGGAACCAGGTTGTTAGGACCTTACACTAAAGCCAGGTCTTTTTATGTTTCCTTCAGTAACACACAGCCCTAATTCACAGTTAAGTCAGAACTACTGCCAGAAGATTTATTTTTCTTAATGTGTTATGCACGGGCCTGTTAAGTTACTTCTGCCACTGGCTGTTAAGGTCCTGACTGAGAGGGCTTGTTTCAAGCTGTATTTATTCCTATGAATATAATAATAATACAGCAATAAAGAAATAGTAAGTGGGACTGTCATATGACAATTTTTTTCAACTCCAAATCATTAACACAATCGTCTCATACTAACTATAACTTGCTTCAGCCATAAGTAAAGTCTGTATTGCCTTCATGCACTCTATCATGATCTCTTAAGGTTTTGTACTGTGGGCTATCACTGACTTTGTTTCTCCCATCCAAATCTGGTAGCTGGTAGGACAGCACCTACATTCTGTGTTGTGTTTGATGGAGTTGTTTTTTCTTATGCCAGCAATAGAATGCTCTTTAAAAAGAAATATCCTTTATTCCTGCAAGCCTACTAATTTAAAGTTGCCAGGTTTAGCTATTTTTGTTTGTGTCGATAGGTATGGCACTCCACAGTTTTGCCCATTTTGTCCAGCATTTAAATGTTGTGCTATCATGTTGGTTTTAACTTTTGATCATAAACTGTCTGCTTGGCATCTGAGAACAATTGGCTATTCCCAGTCCTATAACAGTGTTATTAGTAATTGACTTTTTTTTCCTCCCTTCAAAGTACAGAAGCAATCTATGAATAGGAGTCAAAGCATCCTAGTTATTTCCCATGACTTCTTTCATTTCTTCTATGTGTCTGTCTTTCTGTCTCTGCCTGCCCGTCTCTTTCTCTCTAACAGCCCCTTTGAACCAGCTGATGCGCTGTCTTCGGAAATACCAATCCCGGACTCCCAGTCCCCTCCTTCATTCTGTCCCCAGTGAAATAGTGTTTGATTTTGAGCCTGGCCCAGTGTTCAGAGGTAGTTGGGCTCTTCTTTCTTGTTTTCACCCAAACAAAATAAGTAAAACCACAGATGCTGTTTGTGCCTCACCCTCACACCGTGTGTATGTAAGTGTGTGAGTTTATCAAAACACCTCTGTTTTTTGCTTGGCCTGGCTGGAATGCTTTGAATGTGCTTTTCACACATACCCACTTTCACCTTTACACGCTTGAAAATGACTGTAAATGAAGTCTGACTTAAATCTTCAAAAGCAAGGAATTTCATAGTTGAGGTTTTTATGCGGGCCTCAGCATAACTTTTCTAAACAGAGGTCCTTAGATTGCAGTGATTTTAAAGACAAAGTGACGTCCTTAACTTAGAATTTCCTTGACTGTTCAGTTTAAGTCAGTTCAGTGCTTTAACAGTTTTCTATATTTAATATTCTTTGTTTTGAAAAGCAATCTAGGAAATCAGATGTGAATTACAAACATTTCCATTGATATCTTGTTAGGTCTCAAGCTTTTCAAGTAATGTGCATGTCAGCTTTCAACAAATACTTCACTTTGAGAATGTGCTGTTGATGCCACATTGGGGCCCTAGATGGTTTAGACCATGCACTTTTTATTTAGTTAGTAGATTTCCAGTGAAACAGTATTTGTTTTGCATCCTGTACCATGTAAAATAAGACTCTTCCATTTTCACGTCATTGACTCTGGAGGTAATTCAGGCCTAAAGCTGTCAATGGATCTGTTGTATTGCACACAATCCCCCAAAACTCCATGGGATTGCATATGCTGGAGAAACCAACTATTGAGTAATAGCATGAACTGTAAATATTTGTGTCTATACCTATAGAAATGGGTAGTTCAGTGCATGTAGTGTCGTTTTCAAATGCTACCATCTTGGCTGTTTCAAAGACTTTTGTTTCAGAATATATCAAGAGCAGTTCACCTTATGAACTTGTAAAGTTCTTCCAGAAGTCTTTGTAAGAAGACAGGTGTTCCCAGCAAGCAAACTGGCTACAGAATGGAATGCGTTACGTACAGCTTCAGAGTCCAAGCTAATGACTTAAGTGCAACATTATCTGAAGTATTCTACTCTAATAACTTGGAAAACAGGCCATCTGGTATTATTATGAACAGATTAACTGTAATGTTCTACCATGTGCTGTAAGCATTTTTGGTGAAGGGTGGATATTGTGTTAGTGGTATTAATGGAGTAGGAGATGTTAGTTACCTCTAAAGAAAACACGTTCTAGTAGAGCTTTGCTATTGCAGAGAAAGTGTAACCCAGTAAATTCTTGGAACATTGGTCGTGATCTGGGAGCATCATGCATTTAATTCCATATATATGTGATTTCAGACAAATAATACAATAAATATGTGACAGTATAGTAACCGTAACATGAATAGGAACAGAATTCCATCCTTCAGGTGACTGGCTTCCAGCTCCTTGTAAATGTAGTTAGGATGCCCACTATGTATCATTATTGTTGCTTCAGCATATGGGACAAAGTTTATAGATGCTGTGTCCCCTTTTTGATGTGTCAGTATGCCATTATTTCATTATTTTGTGTTTACACTTCTAAATGTATAGATTTTAGGTCTGAGGACAGGCAGTGATTGAGATATAGATAGATAGATAGATATAGTCTGATAAATTAGCACACACTGAGTGACTGAACTCGAGCAACAGTCACAAAATCAGGTTTTGAACCCAAGTTGGTATTAAGAGACACTTTCTTGGTAAGAAGGGGGCTTCTGAAGGAACTTGAGGAGTACTGTCTTCTGCCACTTCCCAGAACACTGATGTGAGAGAAAGCATTGGAATGTTGGAGGTCTGGTATAATGACATACATTGTTTAGCAGAGCAGCATGAATTTAATTAACAGTTGACCCTATTTTATGTCCTTCACATTGGGAGGGTCACCATAACCTTGTTATGAATAATTAGGGTGTATTTTAAAAAGCAGTGTCTAGTTGAAGTGCTCTATTTGTAAAGAGCCACTGGGGCTCTGAAACACAGCTCTGCTCGTGACATTTTTCTGCATAGATTTGTTTAGATAACATGTAGGCTACAGATGTAGTGTTCTTTTTGTATTTAATAGAATATGCTACAAATAGCTAACTAAAGTACTTGTTCTTTTTTAATCCTTTCTATGATTTACTTTTAAATAAGAGCACTCTGCTAACAGATAGCTTTAAAACAGCCAAATGGTTTTTCAGGTGGCACTTGGAGACTCAACTAGAAAACATTTATTTTTTTTGCATTTAATCTATTTTGATTCCGAAGTACAGTATTTCAGCTATTTATTGGGTCCCTAAAAGGTTTAGCTACAAGAAATCTGAGAGGTAGCTGCTGCTAACTAAATTGCTAGTACTTTTCTTCACAAAGAAACTGGTGGAATTAAAAAATACATTTTTGAGGGGTTTTTTTTTCCTCCTCTATTTAAAGAGACATCCTTCTGATAATTCATGAACAAGAGACTGGGAACTATCTGGTAAACAGGGATGTTTGATACAGACTTTTCTTCTCCTGAAATCTAATACTTAATCACTAATCTAATATTAGGAGGATATTCCTAGTATATGTTTGTTTCCTTGTAACATTTACATTGATGTTTGGAGATACTGCATCTTAAACACAGTTCTTGTACCTAGTATCAATAAGATGGCTTCTTATAGATAAAATTATCCTGTTTCTGAAATTTAGGTTCAGCTGCAGGTTTGTCTGCAACACCTCCTGCCTCTTTGCCTGGGTCACTCACCAATGTGAAAGCGTTACAGAAATCACCAGGACCCCAGCGGGAAAGGAAATCCTCCTCATCCTCAGAAGACAGAAATAGAATGGTAAGGGAGAGATCAGCTATTGTCATTGGTAGTATATTCATAGTACAGAAATACTACACAACCGTGTTCCTCTCACTCTTCTTTGGTCAGAGCCTTCTGAATTATTTTGAAGATGAGTATGGTAATGATAAAGGGCTTTAAACTGATAAATAATGGAATATTAAAATTGTGGGACTGATATATAAATGGCTATACTCTTACTCTATTGCACCCAAATGTCTTGGTGTGCTTTGTATTATAAGGCCAGTTTGCCTTCAAATAGCAGCTTAACTTTTCCCACCATAATTCATGAACTTTAAAAGTTCTCTGGTAATTCTCAAATTTAACAACACATTAAAATGTCTGCATTTTTTTTTTAATTCATAATTTAGCATTATAATTGAGACTTTCTTTTTGAGTTTGAGTTTCTTAACATTTCCTGGTCTTAACACAGCCAGAAACCTGTGACAAATATTCCATGCCAGGTAATAATTTAGTATACCTGCATGCTGAGGTTTTGTATATGCCTGGCTTGAAAAGTTAAATGCAGTATCTGAAAAAAGAAAGTTCTTTTTAAGACTTTAGAGATATGAAATGCTTATACCAAGTCTTTAGCAAAGGAGCTATTTTCATAGACATTAATGCCCTCGCTTTCTTTCTTCCTTGTTTTTTATGCCTATCTATGAAGAAAACTCTTGGTCGACGGGATTCAAGTGATGATTGGGAGATACCAGATGGACAGATCACAGTTGGGCAAAGGATAGGATCTGGATCATTTGGAACAGTCTACAAAGGAAAGTGGCATGGTATGTGGTCGTTACGGCAAACAGTTTTCTTAGGCAAGTAACCCTGCCTGTGAAGCTGGAAGGCAGCTTCACAGAAAAGCACCTGGGGATTCTGGTGGCCACCAAGTTAAACATGATCCAGCAGTGTGCCCACACCTCAAAGAAGGCTGATGATATCGTGGGCTGCACTAGCAAAGCGTAATTAGCAAAGTACGTGGAGTGCTGGGTCCAGTTCTGGCTCCTCAGTATGAGACATGGACATACTGAGGAGGGAGTTCATTGAAGACCCATAAAGATGTCTTTTAAATTAATAAATAGTGTGGTATATAGGTAATGCTAGAACTTCAGATTGTTCAGAAACACAACACTTGCATGTTCTTCTGAATTAATTATTAATTATTAGGGGTCAAGATTAATTAATTAATAATAATTAATTATTAGGGTCGAGATGAAATACAGTTACTAGAAAGACTAGAAGTATCCATCTTGATAAATAATGATTTCAAATATGTATTTAGAAAGCTTTGACTTGTCTGGAATTTCTCAGAATAAACTAAGAACAGTGTTTATACATTTTACAGAATGTATACTTATTTTAATATGGTGGTGGTTTATTTCACAAAAACTATAGGGTATCTCATTTCTGATGCTTTATATAGCATTTTCTCAATAGAGGAATTTTTATCAATGACACTTATTAAAACTTGCTATCTTAAAGGTGATGTGGCAGTGAAAATGTTGAATGTTACGGCACCCACACCTCAACAGTTACAGGCTTTCAAAAATGAAGTAGGAGTGCTCAGGTAAGAATATTTTTAATGGCATAAAATAATGTGAAGATTTATGCTTTATTAATCACTGAATTTTAGATCTCCATTAAAACACATTGGTCTTATACCTGTGTGATAATAGTTCAGGCAGAAACTATAACTTGCCATTTAAAAATATTTCTTTGTATGTACTGCTAGTTCTTCCTTCCGCTGCGTGTGTTTGTCTATACACCCATGTTGTGAATATATGTATGTCCAAAAACTCAAGACAGGACTGGTTTTAGCTATTGTACTATCCCCAGGGTGTAGTCAAGCCTAAGTGTGAATTTTAGGCCTTCCTTTACTCTCATCTCCATGTTTTGAAGTTGAAGGATTGCATGACTAATTGTTTTGAGCTACACTGCTGCCCGTTATTCATTGTTTAATAGCTTCTGTTCAGTAACATTGACTTCTCTTTGAGTTTTGGGAGTTTTTAAATGTATTTCTCAAAGTCACTTCCTGATACCCTTTTCTCCTATCTACTACTTGTACTTTCTTAGAGGAAGTCTTTATCTTGGGTTCATTTCTTAAAAGGATCCATCAATACAATACAATAGAATGTTTATTGGGGAAGACCATCAGTATCCAAGTACAGTCTTGAGCAGTCTCAAGCATAATTCAGTTCAAGAAATAAAATAGAAAGGAGGCTTTTGCCTCTGGAAAACTGATTTGCTGAGCTAAGCACATGTGCTGGAGGAGCATCCCCAGTAAGCTACATGGTGAACAGGAGATGGTCAGCTTTTTTCCCCCAGGAAATGTTAGTTCTGAAAAAAATCTAAGTGCATAGTTTGGAAGTAGAGGCTTTCTGGGGTGTGTTGATAAAAGGGTTGTCCTTCCTGGAAGCCTCTGAGACTGGAATTCCATTTTGGGTGTCCTCCTTCTGGGAAGCTACATCTCCTAGCTGGACTGGAGTTACACAGAAGCAGACCTGCCTGCAAACTGCTGCTGTCCCATGGGCAGACCTAGTGGTAACAGCCTCTTCTGAGCAGTCCAGTGCTGGGTTGCTTGGAAAAGCAGCACTTACCCCAGAATAGCTATTCTGTGTCATTATCAGAAAGGCTAACTGCTGGAATAATTCATTAAACTGCATCTAGCAACAGGTTATCCTGTTATCTTAGTAAAGTTGAGATTGACCTAACTATTTCTGTTTGGAAATATATATTTAGACAGTGATAGATCTGCCTGACTTTTTCCTGATTACGTGATCCGTCTGATTTCCTTCTGACCTTTCCCCCCCCACCCCCATTTGAACAGGAAAACACGACATGTGAATATCCTGCTTTTCATGGGTTATTCAACAAAACCCCAGTTGGCTATAGTTACACAATGGTGTGAGGGGTCCAGCTTATATCACCATCTACACATCATTGAGACCAAATTTGAAATGATCAAACTAATTGATATTGCACGACAGACTGCACAAGGCATGGAGTAAGTATTGTATTACTTGTTTGCAAATGAGTGTTGGGGCAGTGTTTACTTACTTTCTTCACACTCTGAGGTTGGCAAATAAGGCCAACTATCTACTCACTTGACCAAGCCCAGGGTCCTGCCTTGATGATCAGAGTATTTGGTGAAGTGTTTATTATTTTGATAAGTAAAATAGACTGTGTTCAGTTTTTTTGGAACATAGGGAATTACAAATCGTCAAGGAAATACAGTCTTAAATAGTAGAATAAAGATAATTCTAGTTCAGTTAACCTTTCAATCTTTTGAGCAAAAATTAGTGTTCCAGGCTTTATGAGCTTCACAGTGCAGATAGTCTTACAGTAGGAGTTAAAACATAGTTTAAGAAAAAACGCCCTGTGAACAAGAGGATGTAATCCTGTAAGTTATCACAGAAGGCAGACAGCCCTGATAGGAAAAAGAATCAATTCTTTCTTTCCTCCTTTTTAGTATTGTAGCTCTTGTAGGTAATAGATTTTAGCATTTGAAGAAAACATACTTATTTTGTTCTAAGCACTGTAAGTAATCCTTACTCCCGTAAGAGGGCAAATGAGTTAGAATGTACAAAACTAGCCCAATATTGTGTGCCAAAATCAGAAGACTGATGTAAGACAAGAGAAATTGCGCTCCATCTGGAAAACCACTATGATGATTGCAGTTCATCAGGCCATTTTTCTACTAAGTGTTCTATTACATTTTCAATCAAGAGGTGGAGGGGTGTTCACAGCAACCACCCTCAGCCTTCTGTTCGCCTGCTCATCTGCCCAGGCTCCCTCTGTAGGTAGTGGAGATGCAGAGGCTGTTTTGTGAGCGTGATTCAAAGCAGAGACATAAATCTCATTAGCTAAACAGAGAGTCATGGGAGACTAGTTGCCTAATTTAGGCTGTACCTATGCTGTGGGGCAAGTAGTCTTCTCTGTGTTCTCTGCAGTTTATTTATCCAGTCTGCAATCAAGGGATCTTTTTTCCCAGTTCCATATGAAGAGGCAGACAGCATACTTCAGTACATGCTGAGACTGGGAAGCACACTTAGCTCCCACAATTTAGAAACACCTTACATAAAGCTGTGTCTTGCCAGTCACTATTAAGGCTTGGGGGCAGAACCTTCAGCACTGAATAGCATGTCAAAAACTACTGAAGTTCTTTTATTCTGAATATTGAGTTAGAACTGAAAAGCAGAAGTTGGTAGCTTCAGGTTTGAGCTGGAAAGCTAAGCTTTAGTTTATAGACTTTTACTGCTGTTTTACCACCTTGATAAATACGTGCAGTCTGAATATCTACAGAATTTGTGTTTCAGTAATACAGTGGATTTTGAGGTTTTGATTAGTGAAATATCATTTAATCCACCTAATCTATGATGTTCCTTTTCAGTTATTTGCATGCCAAGTCAATCATCCACAGAGACCTCAAGAGTAATAGTATCCTTTCCCAGAGACGTGACTGTGAAAGATGACAGCATTCCTGGGGTTTTGGGGGTTGGGTTTTTTGATTTGGTTTGCTCTGCTTTTTTCTGCCCGAAATGACCTTACTGATGTAGAATGCTGCTCATGTGTGAGTATTTGCCTGAGTTGAAATTACACTGAGAAGGGGTAGTATCACTGGTAGCAAAGTAAGGAATACTTACTATGTCTATGGATGCAATTGCCATAACACAGCGAGTTTTGTTGTGGTATCACAAAGATTTTTGTATCATTTGGTTTCTGCATGTAATGAAAGATTACACCAGTTCACTCATGGGATGTTTTTAGCTTTTCTTGTATATGGCATTTCAAGAAAGCCACCTTGCCATGGTTCTTTCAGCACTGGCCCTGTTGTTAACTTCTGTAACCCTTAAAGTAGCATAATTCACCATGTTGACTGTGTAGAACCTGTATTACATGAAAACCTTCTTTAATGATGGTGGATCGTTAAAACTGTTGTTTCTTGTTGCACATTTGTAGCTGTTTATTGTTCCTATAGAACAGGACAAGTACCATTTGTTTGTTTTCCCTTAACATTTCCCCCTTAGATATATTTCTTCATGAAGACCTCACAGTAAAAATAGGTGATTTTGGTCTAGCTACAGTGAAATCACGATGGAGTGGATCCCATCAGTTTGAGCAGTTGTCTGGATCTATTCTATGGATGGTAAGCAAGGGGAAAGTGGTGAGTTTGTTTCAACGAATTTAGTTGCTTTTGGCAAAAGTTTCTAAGACTACTTCTCCAGCACACTGACATACACAAGGTGTCTTAAGATGGAAAAGACAAACAGTAATATGAATTACTAAATGAATGCTTTTAGTTCTTCTTTAAGCATGTGTTTTCTGGTAGTCAGCAAAAAACTTTAGCGTTTTCATCCCTTATTCTGAGGTTTAAACTGATAATTAAATGGTGGCTGAGGAAAAAAAGAGTATGATTAATCCAGGGTTGAGAAGGTGAGAAAAGCCATAGAAAAAGTTCCACAAAGGAGCAGAGGAACTAGCTCAGCCAAAAGGAGGGTGCTCTTTAAGTTTTAAGGATTCAAACATAGTTACTCTCAAGAGATTGTTCAACTTACTTAAGTTTTAAGAAGTGCAGCCTCCTTTGCAACTCTGCTTTTTCCTTTTCTCCACAAAAACCCTGAAGACTCTGTTAGTGAGCATTACTTTCAGTGTTGTTGTAATTCTAGTTTCAAAATAGCTTCTTGGCCTGGACAAGGTAATTTTTTCTCTCTTAGAGAAATAAAGGAATTCCCAAGCTAAAATGAACCAGTGGATTTTGAGATTCCTATTAACATCCATTTTGTATTAGGACGCAGTAACATCTGAAGGCAAGAGTGGGCTTTGCACCGTTATATTCTGGACAAGTCTGTGTTTTGTTCCTGGTATGTGAGGTGCAGCCCAACCTGGTGAAATAAAAACTAATTCTTTCCTTTTCTGGTACAGGCACCAGAAGTTATTAGGATGCAAGATAAAAACCCATATAGCTTTCAGTCGGACGTGTATGCGTTTGGGATTGTTCTTTATGAATTGATGACTGGACAGTTACCATACTCAAACATCAACAACAGGGACCAGGTAAGGGAGGGGATTGACTTCAGTCAGCTGTGGCCTGAAACAGAGAGATAGATTCAGCCTTGTGAAGTACACATTCTGATGGTTTGTGTGTTTGATTTGTGTTTCTCTTACTGATAGTTCATGTACGTTTGATTTGTGTTTCTGATGTTATGAGATGACATTTCTAAGTTTTCTAGATCTGCCTCAGCCACGTAGCATCAATTCACTTCACAGGAGGTATTTTTTTGTCCTTTTTTACTTCAAGTATAGATTTTCAGCTTCTGAGCTGGTTGCCAGGATACTTATTAGGGAGAGAGCAGGTTACTTAATAGTAATCCAGTTTAGAATAGTTATGCAAAGGCAGAATGATCCTCCATATGTTGAGTTATTCCTCTCCCGCCCCTTGCATTGAATTGAGTTCAGCAACAGGACTGACAAAATGGAACAGCAATCATCTTGCTGAAATTTTTGTATTCATTTCAATCGTGAGGAGTGCATGCACCATCTGACTGAATTTCAGGATACCAGCATTTCTCAAATCCTGCCTGATGGAGTTTGCAGAGTGTGTGAATTCTGTAATAAGATTACTTAATTGTGAACAAATATTCCTTAAGTCTAACAGTACCATACGCCTGTAATGTATCTCCACAGGATAGGCACATTTGTGAAGGCATATCTGATTCATTATTTCTCTGTCTAATCTGAAAATAGTATCTGTGCATCAAGATCTTTGGTGTAAACTATTCTGTGTCTGGGTGGTGATATACTTATGTTGCTTCTGTGTCCACATCTCTTGTTTTTTTGCTGTCGGTACTTGAGAATTGCAACCATAGCAACGTTCATCTGTGAATGCCAGTTTATAAGGCTGCTTCCGTATCTGTCAGAACACTTCCAAGTCATCAAATTTCGAGTGATTCCCTTTTTTCTTTTTTTTTTTTAATTATTTTTATTTTTAATTGGGTTTGCCTTTTGGAAGATGGGAAGTGTCCAGATTCCTGGCCAGATGGGTATAATCTTCTAAAAGCAGCATTAGGAGATTGTTTTGGTTTTACCTTTTGAGATTTGAAAATCACCCAGTGATGCGGGTGCTAACAATTAAGTGCTGAAGGAAGTTCTAAATTGCAGGTGAAGCCAGCATATAAAGTGTGATTTAATGCCTTGAGTTTTGGCACACCCAGTCGATTGTCTGAGAAGATGGGAATATTGCTCACTCTCTGTTGGTGCATCTACATCAACTACTATGGCACAACTGAGATTCTTCATGAGCAAACATGGTTCTTGTTTCTCTCCCCTTAAGAGATTTTTCTACACAGACTAGGACTGTTCTTTTAGTGATACTTTCTTTTCTCTAGTTAGAATAAAAGTTTAAACCCTGTATTATTGGTAAAGGAAGTGTTAGAAACGTAGATAATGAATTTTTAATAGTTTCAATTTAAGTAGTGTAATTCTTTAGAGAAGAGTAACTTCTAGATGGTTAAGTCTCATTGCAGCAGAGGTAAGGGATAGGGTAGACAAGTCTTTCTTTACTATGAAATGTTACTCTGGCACATGGGGATTTCTGAAGAAACCATATGGGAGTTTTAAACTCCTTCTTGATGCCAGCACAGATGCGACTGAATCAGAAAGTTGAAAAGGGACCAGGATTGTGTTAGTACAAATAAAATGTACAGCTTGCTTGGGGTGTGGGGGTTTTCTGGTTTTTTTTGCCAGTGTCAAGATACAAAATAGTTAGACTTCATTAAATATAAGGTACGATACACCTGCTGGGTCTGTCTGAGGATTCAGAAAAGGTAGTGATTATCTGCTGCAGCATGAATGGATCTTTGATTAGCTAGTTTGACAGGAGTTTTTAGTGTCAGTGCAACTGCAGTACTCACCACACTGCATTCGACCTTGGCTTGACATGATGATGTTTGATGGTATTTTTTTATATATCCAAGAGAACAGTAACCGTATTTATGCTTTGCTTTCCTGCTTTCTATTAGTTTACTTTATTCTATGCTTAACTTTTATCCTTAGGTGAAATATAAGCCTTCTAAGTTAAAGGAATTACTGTAAGAATACAAAGCCTGTCTGTCTCCTCTTCTACAGAGGAGAGGCAGTTTCTCTTTTGCTTTTGTGGTTTTTGGGGGAGGGGGGGCTGGGGAAGGTGGCCAGATGTTAAGAATAAGCTTTTGTGGTGGAAAAGTTATTCTCAAAAGGTAAGGGTTCTTAATATTTGAAGTCCGTGTGTTTCTTAAAATACCTTTCTGTGTGAACTTGCTGTTGACTTATAAAACAGAATATTTATTTTTAGGCATTCTGTTCCTGCCACAGAGTTGCTTATTCTTGTTTTTGTGACAGTTTTTGACACCGAAGAACCGCTCCTTAGATGGTTATTGCTATAAATGGTAATCATTTACTAGTGTTCAAGTTTCACAGAAATCTCTCCTTGGAGGAGGAAGAGGAAAAATCTAATTTTTTTTCTCTGTACTGAATAGGTTTAGCAAGCATTACTCCAAGAAACTTGGCAATTTCAGCACCAGATAATGTTTCCTGGGAGCAGAAAACTCGCTGCTGGGACCAAAATGGTCTAGCAAAATGTTAATCTTTTGTTACTGTTTGTTTTATGGACTCATCTTCTTCCCCTTGCATCTTTTCTCCCCTTAAATAAAGATAATTTTTATGGTGGGACGAGGATACCTATCTCCAGACCTCAGCAAAGTACGGAGCAACTGTCCAAAAGCTATGAAGAGACTAATGGCAGAATGCTTAAAAAAGAAAAGAGATGAGAGACCCCTTTTTCCACAGGTGAGAAATGTTCCTTTTTAGTTCTCAGTAGACTTTGCAACTCAAATATTAAAACTAAAGATCAGTTATGAACTCACTGGTCAATTCAAAACTTCATAAAAATACTGGTTCAGTACCTGCTTAGTGCTGTTTAATTAGAAATGTTTCTTTTCAATTCAGAAAGCAGGTATTAAAATGACCTGTATAGTTGCAAAAGCATTTTTGTGTTGGAGAAAGTTTCAATAGGGAGTCAGTCAAATTAATAATCACAATTAGACACACAAATTGGAACTTGTTCTTGGAAATCTTTATACCACCCTCCTTGCTCTCCCCTAAGCTTTATGAAGGCAAGCTGGTAGTTTTGTCACAAAACTGGATTTATTGTGCCCGCTGAGGAAGGTTTGGGTTCTACAAGCTTGAGGGGGACCTGGTTTTTTTATTCCTAATGTAACCAAAGCTTTTTCAAAAAAATAAGGAGCTCCACCTGCTGGCTTTATGCTGAATGGTATTAAGCAAACTTAAGCTGGCAAAGCGGTGTTTATTTGTAGTGATGGAATGAACAGGGATGCAAAATGAAAGTGCATGAACAGGGAGGCAAAATGAAAGGCAACTACCTTCATTGTGCTTACAGGGGGAAATCAGTATGCCCTTTAAATGGGTGAAATGAGACAGTTTTTTCCCAAAATGTCCTTTTCAGCTTTTTCAGGTTACAAACATCAGAGCACAGTGCAGTAATCTATTTTTTAATGTTTCTGTTCAAATTTGTTTATAAATATTTTTCTGTAGTTAGTTGATGTTCTGCCTTTGGTTTTAAGAGAGTGTTACAGCTTTGGACAATGGATTTGATCGCTTATTTTCTACATGTTTTAGATTCTTGCCTCCATTGAGCTTCTGGCCCGGTCATTGCCAAAAATTCACCGCAGTGCATCTGAGCCCTCGTTAAACCGGGCTGGCTTCCAGACAGAGGATTTTAGTCTATATGCTTGTGCTTCTCCAAAAACGCCCATCCAAGCAGGGGGATACGGTGGGTTTCCAGTGCACTGAAAAGAAATGTGAAAGCATGTGCCTGTGTGTCTGTGTGCTGGTGTGATCCTGTGAGTGCAACACGTGTATGTTCTCAGTTCCTACCAGCTATGTTTTTAAGGTTTACTGAGGGAACGAAGACTCACTTCCTAACACTGGGCCTTGAATGTCCTGAGCACAAAGTCCATGTTGGTAACAAGTGCCCTGGGAGCAGCTGGCACAAGAAGAATTATAAGATAAGAGAAATGGGAAAAGTCACTTCAGAACAAGCAAAAATCCTCATAAGGTCATTGGGTGTCATTTTTGCTTGCCTGTGTCGGTTTTGCCCAGTTTGTTGATTGGAATTAGAGTGTATTTGATTTTAATCTACTCAAGCTATGATGGTTTGGGGTTTTCTACTTCAGTTGAGGTCATTATATTTGAGTAATAGGCTTTAGATTTCTCCATTAGTAATGCTGTGTGAGAAGCAACTGGAAAAATAAACTTACCTTCAAGCCTGAGCACAGTTGAAACTTCAGCAGAGGTGAGCAGATGCAACACACAATCCAGAGAAAGACCTTAGTGACATGTGGCTCTTATTTTGAAAGCTGAAGTTTAGAATAGTGCAGTTTAGAGAATGTCTCTTCCTGCAGAGGAGTGGTGGCATGGGATTTTTTAACGTTTTATTTTGCCTATATACCCTGACCTGTTGGGCTTTAAACCATCTCAAAATGTTCTATTACAATGCAATATAGAATAAATTCTGAACCTGCTTTTGCTGAACTGCAAGATTATTACTGGTGATGGTGCCTCTATCCTTCAGTTAGCACGGATTTCAAAATCTAAAAAGAACACAAACATTTTAAATCTCGAGCATAACCAAATACTTTAAGAGAAAAAGGCTGCTAACACCCGTAATGGGAATAGAGGATTTGAATAACAGTTGTTTTCATGGCAATCAGTATTATACCATGAATTCTGTTAAGATGAAAGGATTTAATTACTTTAATATTGTTAAGAATACCGCTGAACATGCTTCTGTTTAGTGATGAATTGGGTTTTTTTCACTTCCATGTGAAAGCTGCTAGTTTGACTAGAAGTGAATCAGACCAAGTAGCTTACTGAGAAAGCTAGACACCTTACCAAGGTCTTGTGAGCTCACTTTAAAGATTGTTTTCTTCCCTGGAGCATTCCTCTGGAACAGGTGAATCAGAGTAGTGGTTCAGGTTGTATCAGTCTTGGATGTCAAATATGAAAACAATAATGTTATTGACTGTGTTCTTGCATATTTTGAAGTCAGTTGCATGGGTTTGTTTGTTTTAAACTGCTAAGCTATTAATTTTCACACATTCTTCTGCATCAGAAACAAGCTCTTGCTGCTCTTGTTAGAACTTCAAAGGCCAGGAGTGCTCTTAATGGCTTCTAATTTACATGCATAGGATTTTGCATGTTGCTAGCAATAGTCTTTTGATAGAGATCAGGAATTCAAACAAGGGTTTGGTTTTCTGCTGTCTGGCAACTGAGCCTTTTAAAACAGGAAGCAGAGTTAGAGAGCTTGAAGAGATGTAGGTAATTTCTACATTTTCTGGCCAGATTCTAATGATCTTCTTGGCTTCTGCTGTTGGAACGGTTTGGGAAACTAACTTTTGTCTTCTCATCTTGTTAGTCAAGAAAACTCAGCTGTTGAAATCTATCTGTGTGGAAATAGTGATGGAAGATGAAAATTGTTATTGTTATAGAAAATCTGTTTCCCATCTTTCTGGTAGCTTCACTTCATTTTGGCAGACTTGTCATAACATGAAAACAGGATTTAACTGGGGGCTTTCCCCCTCTTATTCACTAATTAATTTATTTTTAATTCTAGACAGTGAGGAAAAATGCTTCCCAAGGCTTTGAAGTATGATATTCAGTACAGGCTACAGTGCCCATCCCAGTAAGAGCAAGAGGGTGCCACTGGGTCTCCTGCAGAATCTAGAAAAGTGGCATTCCACCCAGGAAAGGCTTAACCACAGGGGGAGTTACAGAGAGTGCAGAACCATCATCACTGCCCTGCCCAAGCTTACTCTTTTTCAGGTCTGCCAGATCAGTTCAAAGCAGTTACTCCTTGGAGAGGTGTTATCCTCCTTGTTAAGAGTCCTCTTTTGTACTGTCAGAACTACAGTTTTGGGGAAAAAATGCTGCTATCCTGAGACAGACTTGAACATGTTTCCTGATGTATGGTCAGTGTATTAGATTTGTTCCTGTATCACCTGTTCTTACATATTGACCATGGTTTGGAATCCATGACCATAATGTGATCTTAGCTTCTCACTGAATACTTTATGAAGCCTAAAAAGAGGCTGGGTTTTGTGGACCATTAACTTTATCTGACATAAAGGCATTTAGGAGTTTAAATTCTGTAGTTTGTAATTGCTGCTTCAGTGATATTTGGGAACATATGTAGGGTGAAGATGCCTAAATACACCTGTGGATTTGGGTCAGTGTTCTCAAAGGTGTAACTCAGCTGTATTGTTTAGAAACAGGTACTGATCAGTCCTGGAAACAGGTCTGTAGGATCCCTGGCTTTCCTGGAGGGGTAGTTTATACTATGTGAGGCTCCTTTTTTCTCTACTTCCTTGCATCTCAGTGTAGGAACAAAATCTGTCTTGGTACCTTCTAGAAGGACCAGGTCCTCATAAGCGCTTCTGTGTAGTCTTCTGAGGATACTAATTGTCCACATCAGAATGTGTTCCAAATTGTTATTTAGCCAGTGAATGGCATCCGTACTAGAAGGTCAGCATGAGATCCAACAGAAAATTGCCTCTTTGCCACACTTCCTGTGAATGTAACCCAAGCAAGATGCTGGAATTTGGTGTTTCTCTTTAATCAGTTACTCTCTGCTTGGGT
The DNA here is from genome assembly GCF_000696875.1 of Nestor notabilis. Lineage (NCBI taxonomy): Eukaryota > Metazoa > Chordata > Aves > Psittaciformes > Psittacidae > Nestor > Nestor notabilis. The sequence continues at coordinate 13,075 of NW_009926926.1, read as the reverse complement.
AGACAAGGCTGGCATGGGCCTGGAAGGGAAACTTTCTTATCCTTACGATACTTCTGAGAAACTACCCCATCTACCCCAGGATAAGGAGATGAGGAGTACAGTTAAGATGTCATGCATATACCTAGTAATCTCGTGAGTCCAGGTAACTTCTAAATCTGTGATAGTAGAGATTGGTAACTGCATCTTAAATCTTTCAGGGAATTATGGGAAGCAGGTTCACTCAGGTCATGCCCTTACAATTTACTGTTTGGGCACAAAATGAAAGAACTTTTCTCATCTTTTTAGTACAGGTTTTTGAAAGTGTGCATTTAAAACAGTTTCCCATTACTTTTCATGTGACAAGTGTGAAAAGACTGTAGCAATGTGTGAAAAGACTGTAGCAACTAACTTGAAAGGGCTCTGTAAGTGTAGATTTTCAAATGCTATTCATCCTTTGGAAAGGAATTGCTTTGTTACCAGTCAAAGCAAGTATCTGAAGGTCTACTTGGTAAAAAGCACATCAGCTGCCTGGATCACAATGACTGAAAATGTCTGGGTTTTTCTTGCATCCCAAATCGTGAAGTATGTGGTTCTATAGCTTTGTGGCAAGCTGATCTCACTGTAAGCAGCCCAGCTCCTTACCCTTGCACTGGCAGATGTTCTTAAATTCCACTAGTCCATTCCACGCAGCTAAGTGTTTTTCCCCTACCATCAACAGAGCAGCTCTCCAAAAACTCTTCTTTCCCACCAACCTAACCTAGTATTTGCTAGGTCATCTCCTTGAGCCATCTTGCCTCAGGATCAGATAGTGCAGTGTGGCACAACGGGCAGGAGGGAGAGTGGGACTGCAGTAGTCCCAGTTTAGATTAACATTGGCCATCACAGAACCATGCCCAAAGATTTAGCAGGGCAGAATCAGAATGATCCTGCAGGATGGGGCATATTGGGTCATGTTCCTAAAGCGGTTTTCATTTCATCTATTCATTGCCCTTGGGCATGACCTTCCTGTCCTGCTAGATTCACAGTTCAGGTTGCTTCATTTATGTGTGTGCATCTAAGCCTCAGGAAGAGGTTCCCTGTGTTCTCTCTCCATCTCCTACAGGTGAAGTTTCTTTCTTTCAGAAGATCAAAGAACCATCTTGCAAATATTTTACATATTCAGAATAGAAAAGGTGACACAAAGCATTTTAGCTTCTCCTTAGAAAGTCCTGTCAACACCCAGCAGGATGGAAGATTCCTGTTGTGTGGATGGATGTCGCCATCTTAACCAACATTCTTCATCTAGGGAAAGCCATTACTGCTAATGCATCTCATAGGTGTTAAATCAACATAATCCCATCATTAGATATTTTGGTCTCCTACTGATTTGGGATCAGAGTAGTACCTGAATTTTGAAAGGGGAGATTTAGCATTAGCTTGTCAAAGAAAATGTCTTTGCTAAGGTTTTATTTAAATGGCAGAGAAGTCTAAAAATCACCTTTTTATAGCTACCATTTTATCTGAAATGCTTCTTGACTTCTGATCCTGTTTTTCCATTGCTCTTTCCCAATTAATGGTTCATCTTTTATCTTCTGAAATCCCTGTATGACTATTAAAAGCTGAATTATTACCAGAAATGGGCAGAAGGACAAGATGAGTAATGAGGGAGCAATCTCTTGTTTATAAATTGGTCTTTAATCAGCAGTTTAGGAAGGCAGACTGAAAAATAAATTAAGTAGAGCATGTTTTGAAAGTGTAGCTAAGCATGAATGTCATTATTAAAAATTAGCCTCACAGGCAAATACTTGATGACTTTTTCGTCCTTGTCTTAAAAGATTAAACAAAAAAAAAATACCAAAAATGAGTTGTTTCTAGAAGATGTTGTGAAGAGAGTTGGGAAATGGGTGAAATGTGCCAGAGAGAAGCAAGAAGAATTAGCAAATACTTCGAGTACTTTAGAGCAAGGGTTTTATCTGTTGGTAGAACTAGTAAAATAAGTGATTAGACCCGTTGTGAAGTTTTTACTCTTTTGTTGTTAAAACTAAAACCTACCACCACAATCTATCAAGATACATAGAGCTTGAGGTCTGCCACAGCCGCCTGTGCCAGCCACCCTTACTTTTGACTTAGTGTACTCCCTTCTCATTTCCTACAAACACACAGAGCCCTCTCCCTGCTTTCTTCAAGCTCCCTTAGATCAGCTGAATTAGCTTTCCCTGCCAGGCCCTGTGTAGATGCAGTTTCTTCCCCCTTCCTCATGCAGTCTATTGGTAACTCTTGGTTCTCTTCTTTATAGAGCAAGACATTCCGTAGAATTAATGCTATTAGCCTAAAATCCTGTTTGCAGGGATGTTTATGGTTTGTTTCCAATATTCAGAATAAGAATCTTAAGAAAAAACAAAGCAGCAAAACCAACAAAACACTTGCTCTTGAAAGGATGGAAGGACAGCATGGTAGGGAACAATTGTTAGGATGTAATGGCATTCAACATGCTTCTGTCAAACAGAACAAAGGGTCTCTGATGTCTGCTTCTTACTCCTGCATTATTAGCAGAGCTCCAAGGAGTGCTGTCAAGAAAGGGACATAAACTAACCCAAACCTCATGTGAAATCCAGCACAGGGAAGTTAGATGTATGTTTCTTTTTCTCTTGCTCCTGAGTCCTTTTAGTTAAGCATAGTGGAACACCCCTCCCTAAAAATCTGATCAAATACAATTTCTTTGTGGGTGGCAGGGGAGTTTTTTGGCTGAAGTATAAGATGAAGAGGATGAGTGTCTTAGATTCAGCTTCTGTTCAATGTTCTGGCAAACTTCTGAAGATTTTTGGGAAGCAGTTTTATTCTGTGCCATAATTTCTTCATCTCTGAAATGGGACGACCAGTCTATCTCGTGGCATGCTGACACTAAATAAACTGTAGAATTTCAGGAGATTGTTGCATGTGAAAGCACTGCATAGAATTAGTTTATTTGGAAATTCTGAAGGAAGCATGGGGTTGCTTTATTTGTTGTGCTCCCTATTAGCAAGGCCTAATTCCTGGTCTGAGAGTGAGCAGACAATCTCACCATTCTTATTTTTCTCACCGTAGGTTGCTACGTTGGTCTCTAAACCAGATCCCAGCATTCTTTAATACGGGTCTAATATTCAGGCACTTTACTGTACAGTGTTTAAAGGTTAACAGGTGTGTCAGATAGCTCTTCATTATTAAACCAGTTTTACACCAGACTAGAAATCAGTTTGCAGCCTGACGCATTTATTGCAGTTGATGCTTTTCAGGAGGGTATATGTGCAATAAGGAGTTTAAAGTGAAATTAAACTGGCACATTTGCAAATGCATAATGAGTTAGACTTCGCTTGAACTTTCAGACCTCTCTATCTTGGGAAGAATGGGTACAGCTTGCTTTCAAGAAATCCTTTTTTCAGTAAAATATGCTGGGTCTGTATTCAATGTTCTCTCACTATGTATTCTCTTATGCTTTAATTTTAACAGTTTGCATTTTTTAACATCTTTTATATTCAACCTAATGTTCAACTAGTCTAGAGAAAATCTCTGACCACCTGGTAACTGATACCGCCTTTTTAAACCAAGCTCTTGTCCTCCCTCTACAGGAGAATTTGCAGCGTTCAAGTAGCCACAGCACCATGGCAGCACCCACTCTGTTATTTAAGTCTTGTGTTCCTACAGTTTCTTAACATCCAAACTCTATTCTGCTCCACAAAACCTAAAGTAATTTAGAAAAGATATTCATAAGCTTAAAAGTGGAGCAGAATGGAACTGCCAGTCCAACACAATGGGAAAAAGTACCTTTTTGGGAACCAGAATCCTCTGCTGCCAGTGTTTCTCCTTCAACACAAACCACCACGTGCATTCGGAGACCCGCAGTGGCTGCCTGTGCCGTTGGCATCATTCCCAGGAGAGAGGAGAGGGCGCTCATGGTTTGACTGTGGTGCTCGGGCATGAGGGGATGGAACTGCTGCTGCAACTTAGGAGACTTGCTTTGGACGGTCTGCCGGTCGGCTTTCTCCCTCTAACAACGTACCATCAGAGGCTGAAAATCTGATGAGTGCTAATTTACAAGGATCATCCTCTGTTCTGATCTTTTTTTTTCCCGGTGTACTCACTGATTTACGGACAATGCAGTATCCCCTTTTCACTGTATTACAACATCAAACACCTAAATCTGTCTATGTTATTGGGGTTTATTCCGATAAAGTTAAAAGTGGGGGGTGATGGGAGCTGGAGAAGATGTGACTCTAAGGCAATGAGGTTAATCTGAAGGAAAAGGGGATGCTGCTGCACCTTTTTTCAGATTTACTTTCTCACTTCTTCAAACACATACAACAACCACCAACCTTAACCTGTTTCCTTTTCCAGTGTTTTCTTGGTGTGTGCATATACAACATCTTGTAGAAGGATTAGGTAGATCCTTCTTTTGTTGGTCCAGCAACAAACTGAAGTTCAAAAAGAAAAACAAAAAAATGTAGCGAGATTGTCCTCTTCTATTCTTTTTCTTTTGTATCATGAGATACAATGTACTTATCAAAGATGCTACCACAGCATCTGAAGTCTGTAGAATTCCCGATACAGACTGTGAATGGTGTATGTACCTACTTTAAAAGTTTTATTTTAAACGAGGGTGCAGGTTAATGCCAGGTACCTTATCAAGATGTAATGTTTTCATAAACGGGGAAAAAAGTTCTCAGGTTGAATTGAATACAAATCCAAACCCCCCTAGAATTAGACATTCCGAAAAATTATGTTTTGGTACTTTCAAGAGCTTTTTTTAAAGGATTTTTATCCTGTTAACTAAACGTCCTCTGATAAGTGTGTGTGTAAATATGGAGCATCTTGTCTTAATGGCAAGTTGTTAGATCAAAACAAAACGGTACTTGCTGGATCTACGCTGACTACTTCTCCTCTCACGGCTTTCTGCCTGTCGTCTCTTCCCTTCCGTTTGTCTTTCCCTTTTGTACACTTTGCAAACTGGGATGAAGGTGGCGGTATCTCCACTAGAGTGCTTTGTTTTCCTGCCTTCCAATCCTGGTTTTCAAATGGTTGAAAGCTTTTTCACAAGTAACCCAGTCAGGGAAGAAGAAAAACCCCAACTCATAAAGTTCTGCACATCATTTACCTCTCGTTAGAGTATCTTGTGATGTGATCTGTTTGCAGAGTTCTCTGGTATGTGGTATTACATGTAAATTATCTGTACAGAGGCAAGTCAGACCACATGAGAAAGAAATCCAAGCTCGAACAGAAGTTTTCAGAGTTTGATTCGCATCTGCCCTGTACCACTGTAGGTGAGGCAGGAGAACCGAACCCACCGCTCGCAGGGAGGTTCTTGCTGGAGGAGGCGAGGGGTGTTAATCAAAATCATGACAAATAAATGAAGGAGTTAAATGTGTGTGAATGTGGTGTCCGTGCTAAACATGGGTGTATTGGGTGAGGACACTGTCCTTCCCTTCCTGGGAGAGCTGGACTGTTTCTGTCTGTAGAGGGTTGCTCCCGGGTGAAGGGAGAAACGCACATCGGTAGTGGGACGTAGTTTTAAACCCCTGGAGTTCTGCAGTGTTGCTGGTAGTCTGTTACATTTGCCAGTAAATATTTACTGGAGTTATAGGGACCGGACTAATCTGAAGTGGGAATTATAACTGAAATACTGTGTATTCATATTAATTCCACAAACATTAGCAAGACAGCAATAGTGAATGACTTGATAGTCACTACAAGAATGAAGTGATTCATGTTGGTACATGAATAGAATTGATTTTGTGTACAGGATGCATTTTAAAAAAACACACAAAAAAACCAAACAAAAAAAAAAGCACAATTTTTTTCTTGTCTGCTGTGGGTCTTCAGATGCTGTAAGGTTTTTTCCTTATCGAAATTGGCAGGAATTTAAACAGTAGCAATAGCCACTTTCCAGTGTGGAGAAGCTGATGAGCAAGCTGTGGCATGCAGACGGTGAAACCAGAGTGCTCCCTGGTGATCATCCGAGGCCAGTACCTAAGAGGTAGAAGGAGCCTGGGGCCACTGTGGTCAGCAGGCTGGTGGGAGCATTCACAGACAGACTCCCAGAGGATGAAGTAGTCGCTGCTCATTCTCCTTCTGTAGCCCCGTTTGTAGGTGTCGGGCATACTGGAAATGAATGTTCTCTTGAAAGAAATTTATTGGAGCAAGGTGGTTCAACAGTCATTTGTTTCGCAGAGCTTGTTAAAAGCCGTGGTTTCCTTCCACAAGGTCATGCTGGCAGATGATTGTCTGCTAAAATAAAACTGTTAGGAATTTCATTCACCTTTGCTTAAAATGTACTTATTTTTGGTGAAGATTCATTACCCATTAGTCTACAATATGCTTCTTGAGCCCATAGGAAAAGCACAAGGAAAATTGCTATCCTTGTTCATGCAAAGCACTTTATAAGTAACACAGGATCTCTGTTTTGTTTTAGGGTTTTGGAGTTTGTTTGGTTTCAGTTTTGTTGGGGTTTTTTTATGGGGTTTGTAGTTTTGTTTTTCTGGGGGTTTGGGAGGGAGAGTGGGAGTTTGGGTTTTCTTCTTTTTCCCTGTGGAATGTGCAAGTTGTTTGGCTGCTGTTTAGAGAAGTCCTGTCAGGATGCATTTCTACTGGTTTTCACATTTGTTTGTTTCCCTCCAGATAGCTGTTAGTAGTGTGTGTTTGTCTGTAAAAGGTCCCATGTAATACTCATACAAAACTTGGGAAGAAATTTGGTTTGTAAATAATTGGGATTTTAATTTTTTTTAAACCTTTTCCTTTGGGAGATTTTCTGGATGTCCTGCATGCCATCAGAACCAGTCTTAAAGGTGCCCTGTAGACATTCAGTGAATGGGGAGGTAAGAGTAGACAAGAACTGAGTGCCCTGTATAGCAGTAGGATGAAGGAGATAAACTGAAATGACCAATATGTTCATGTCCATTACACCAAATTTCTCAGCTTCTCGGTGATGTCCTAACCACAAGTGCATGCCATAGTATGGAAATGTTAGTTCCCTGGCAGTGTTCAAGGGCAGGTTGGACTGGGCTTGGAGCAATATGATCTAGTAGAAGGTGTCCCTGCCCATGGCAGGGGGTTGGAACCAGATGAGCTTTAAGGTCCCTTCCAACCCAAACCATTCTGTGATTCTATGATGATTCTATGATTTTGTGTGTGTGTTGGGACAGACATCCAGTCATACTGCTTTTAGCTTTACTGTATCTAGTACCTAATCATTTGCAAAACTACTGGTATCCAGTCCCGCCTATTCATGCCTTTATTAACCACACATATACCTTCCCCCCATGTACCTTTCTATCTGCTTTTCCTTTTCCATACAGTTAGAAGAGGCCTGTTATCTGTTACATCTTCCCTGTCAGTACAGGATCGTTTCCTGTGGCATATTTGCTGGAACTGGAACGTAATAGTAGAGCTTAAACCAGATGGTATGAGCATAGAGGTCTGGTTATTTTGAAAGTCATTTCTGTGTGAATTAAGTCCTACATAGCCCCAGATGTGATTAGCCTTGTCATTTCTTTTTTTTACTAAACTCGTGCAGGCCATTAAATGAAGCCACTTCTGCTTTTCACGCTTACCTAAAATCATCTTTCCTTGCATGTGAATGCTCTGCCAATTGCTGCTGATGGAGAATGTTTGAGGCCAAATACTGCCAGCTTATCGTGGTCTGTCAACATTACTTGCATTAGTACATGCTCCTTAGAGGTAGAATTTGGCCTTCATGCCATAAAATGAGTGAAATGCTGACTGTTGATAAATGCCACATCTTCCCACAAACGCCCAAATCAGGGGAAGAAAATACACTGAAGATCACACGTAAATAGGTTTGTTTCTGTGTTTACCTGTTGATGTCAATGCATCCAGCATTTAACAGAATATTTGGGGAAGCCAGATCGCCAGACACCTCACAAACAAGTACAAACTGAAGTTTTGATAGCTGGAGGGGCTAAATTTAGGCAAGAAGCATGTAGACATTTCACACTTTTGCAGCCTATAGATTTCATTGCCTTCTTGAGTGTGAGCACAGCATGTCTAGCACAAACTGTTCATAGTACTGTAGATGACGTGTCTTCTGTCTGTTGAAAAAAGTATCACCAGTAGCACAATGTGACAGGCAAAGCTTCTAGGCACAGTCAAGTTCAGTCAAAAAGCAGTTGCATGAGAGGACTGTTAGGGCATCACTTTGAAGGTGCTGGGTGTTCCAGTTTTCTGTTATGCATCATACATAGAAGTTTTGAAATCAACGTTCCATTGACTGCAGTCCTGTTAATATACGTTTGCACTTCACATTTGTTTTGGCATGCATTTTAAACATCTATCTTTATTGCTTCTTACCTGGTAAATGGCATTATGAAAAGAGCAAAGTTATTAAAACTTTTTCCCTGCATTTAAGTTTCAACGATGCTAATGCAGAAACTACTAAGTCAGCACCTGACAGCAGTAAATAACTATGAAACTGTGGAAGGACAAAACTTTAAGAACTGCAGAATATAGAGTGCACCAGGAGCGAATTCACATGAAAACTAGCCTCTCTTCTTTAGAACAGAGAGCTACCAAGACTGTCCCTCTGTTAAATGGTTTATGTAGGGATCCCCCCCCCAACAGTCTTTGCAGTTTGCCAAAATGATCATGTGCCTTTGCAACCTTAAAAAGTACAACAGAATGTAAACCAGGTGCTTTGTAACTAGAGCAGTGGCTTTGGTTTACTTCTGCTGCAGTAATTTTGTATATAGCTATTACTATATAGGTAGGTAGTTTGGAGTTTGTAAACTTCTGTAAAGTAGCAAGGAGGGCAGAGAGCATTCCCCAAAACACCTATTACCATTTCAAAGCTAGAACTGAAGGATTCCTAATTCAGTTACAGTAAACCTGCTGCTTGGTACCTGCTCTATCCAAAGTTAAATGGGATTCATTTAATTTAGAATAAGCCCTCCTCCCCTTCCAAAGACACAAAGATCTTGTTGAAGGAAGGTAATGGAAAGCTCTGGAGAATCCCAAAGTTACACCCGAAGTTACGCTGTTACAGCATCATGGAAGGTGATTGTAGATGAAAAATGAGAGCTGGATGAGGAGAAATTGATGGCTAGTACTTGTGTAATCCAAGTGTGCATATATCAGACCATACACTTAATTCCCTGGCCCAGAAAGTGCAATTAATTGCTTTCTGGAACATCAGCAGGTTTCCTTAGCTGCTCTTGGGCCTCTTAGAGTGACACATACTGTTATTGCCCATTAACCGAGGGAGATGGTAGGTGTCTTGTCAGCTGAGGGACCACCAGTGTGTTTAAATTTGATTTGTTCAAGTTTCAAACCTGTTACATAAACTTACAGCAGTACCTACCTATCAGTGTCATATTTACCTACTGTCCATAAAGGACAAAATAGTGGGCTTTGGTATTAGTGCTTTTTCAGATCTTTTCTTCTTTGGGGCAAGACTTTGGGCATAATTGTAAATTATGAAGTTATGTCTGAATACACAGTTCATACAAAATCTCGGAGCAGTTTTAACTTGGCTTTGTTCCTTTCAGGCAAAAAAAAAAAAGTGTAAAAAACGTTTTACTCATGTTTCAGGATCTCTCTGGAATCCTTCTCCCTACCCCAAATTCTGCACTAGAAGTACATATAGAAGATTGATAAACTATTTCCCTAAGAGAAAGGAGCTGATGGCAGGGTTTAGAACCTTCTAAACTACTTAGGTATTTGCTTCACAGCGTCACAGCAGCAGTGTGTTCAGCTCATCCAGCCTCCTTAAGAGCCAGCAGTGGCCTGTCCGGTCGTTTGGTCTAGTTTGTCCCGTTTGCAGCAGCTGTACGGTAGAATAAGCCTTGTGTGACATTTGCTTTTGAGTGAGTAAACCACAAAAAATAACTGTTTTCTTTTTTGTTTGGGTTTGGAAAATGGTTGGGGTTTGTTTTGATAGATGTTGTTATTCTGTGTTGCGTTTGTGTATTCACCCTAGTTGAAAAAAGATCTGTCTCTGTATTTTGGGAGTTCAGTGGAACATTAGGAGAAGAAATGCAGCCCACCAGCTGGGCATGGACGTTGGGTCTAGAGCGCAAAATGGACCAAACTTGGGTTATTTTGGGATGGTGGGAGGGGTTCCGAGGGCATAATTTAAATTAACTCTGTCTAAAATAAAATGTAAGTGCAATAAATGTGCTTTTTTTATTCAAAGCTGTGAACCTTTAGGGGGAAAAAAAAAAAAGACACAAAAAAATCAACAACAAAAAAAAGCACATCATTCCTTCATGAGCCTTGTGTCCTACCTGCCTCCCCTTCCTCCCCCTCTGCACACTTCTCCTCAACTGACAGAAAGCCAGCAGTGCCCAATCTGCACGTGTTGGCAACCCCCATTAACGTTGCTTTTCTTTTGATCTCATTTGCTGGGATCGGGGAAAGCCCTGCCCCCTGCTCCCTGCCACCCTGGAGGTCCTGTTGGGATCCAGCACTTGACCCGTGCTGCTGGGGAGGCAGGAGCCAGCCCACCTGCACTGCGGTTGCCCTGACAGAAGTGCAGTGTTCCTCCAGGCCCTTCATCCTCCCCTTGTGACGCCCCTCCCCACCTCGTGTCGGGGGCAGTTGTGATCTCCCAGGGCTGCGCAGGTGACATTTTCCCTCAGTAGTCGCAGAAGTAATGGGTCATCGGCAGCTCCACTGGATCCTTCCTCCCCTCTGCCCAGATAGATACACGTGCAGGCTGGCCACTGCTGCCTTCTGTGGCTCTGCCTTGTTTTGAAGGAGCAGGTATAGGTGTTTGTAATCTGTTGTGCATTACTTGCACTGTCTCTCTCTCTTACTAGAGCGCAGGCTGCTTTTCCTAGATTTGGGAAGGTGCACCAGCCTCCTGGGGGTTCCATGAGAGGCACAATGTGTATGTTTCATTAGAGAATGATGGAAGGTGTAGCACTCCGTAGTTGGACCCCATGGGGGGAGTAAGAGAGGACTGGCTTGTTTAAAGTTTATAGATACAGAGATCTATAACCTTTAAACTTTATTATTTTTATATATAGTCAAGACAATGGCATTACCTCATAATACAGAGGCTTGTTTATGAGAGGCAAAGTATCTAGTAAGGAGAGGAAAGGGAAATTTATATACAGAGTTGATTTCTTTTTGTCTGTCTGTTTGTTCCTTAGTGCAATGAAATGTATGTCCCACCGATTTAAACTCTGTGCTAACACATTCCTTTCAGCTGTATTTTTTTGGTTTTCGACCACCAGAGGTTTGCAAGGGGCTTGTAACTGCGAAGTAGAAGGTCCAGTCTGGTTACTTAAGAAAAAAAAAAACCACCAACCCAATTGTGTTAGTAGATTTCCATAGCTGCTTTTTAAAATCTACAATGGAGTAATTGTTTTGAAACTTGTATTTATTTTTTAATTCATTACAAAATGTTTATTTTTGGTTTCCTGTTACGTAGGTCATGGCAACCCCTCTTCTTTCCTTCTCAAGTTTCCCCTGTAATTGCCAATACAACTTCTTTTTCTGGTTTGTTCCTTCCCCTGCTACTTTTGTTGTCCCTTCATTTGTACTTTGGAGTTTTTCTCATGTAAATTTGTACAATGGGAAATATTGTCCAGTTTGGTTAGAGAGCATGGAGACTTAAAACATATTAAAATTTGATAGCTGAATTCAGATTGAAGAAAACTATTTCTGTGTAAAGTTATTTAAAGAACTCTGTATTATATAAAAGGCAAAAAGTTCTATGTACTTGATGTGAATATGAGAATACTGCTATAATAAAGATTGACTGCATGGACTGCTTGTTTATCGTGCAATTCCAACTCCTCCTTCTCTAGAGGTGCAACTACGGTGGTTAAGGGGAGTGAAAAAATTACTTTGATGTTGTTGCTTTAGAATGTAACTGTTGGAGGAAAAAAAGAGGGGAGAAATGAAAAGAGAAACTAAAAAACCACTCGAGGTACGCCAGGAGAGTAACCAACCTCCCTGCACCTTCCCCAGGGCTAAGCGCAGCAGGCCAGCGTAAGGCATTTTTATCTTTGCTGAGGACTTGGCTTCACCTGGGATTATTCTGGACTCTGGGAATACCCAAGGGCAATTCCTTTTCACCCTGGGAAAACCTTGGTCAGGGTTCTCTTCAGGGTAACTTCCCCTGCTTCTAGGGCAATTGTTAAGTGGTAACAAGATGTCAGTAGAATGTGTTTAAGTTAACTTCTCAATATTCTTATATGGAAAAGTTTTATTTCCTTCCACCTTTTCAAGAGTTATTTGGCAGAGCTTTAATGATAAAATTATGACCTACAGTGCATTCACGAAGTTTTAAATCACTCCCTGGACATGGATGTATCACCTTGTTTCTCTGGGGCAACAAGAACTGAGCAGTAGTGAGCAAACACTAGAGAAGTTCATGCAGACTCTAAAGCTGTAATGTTCATGCTCCAGAAATCCTACAGCACTCAAAAACAAAGTACAAGTTAACCTGGAGTTTTCTTACAGTTACTTTTATTGAAATAAGGACCTGAGGAGCCAAAGCTTTGGTTCCAGGGGCCTCTTTAGTTCCAGGGACCTGCAAGTAATAGAAGAGAATCCTGAGAACCTTTTTGCTTATCCTCTTCCCCACCACTGAGAGCACGGGAAGGGCCCCTCAGTAGCACCCACACTGCCTTCTGCACTAGTTGAAGCTCTTGGGTTTAGAGCCATGCTATGACACAGCAGCTTCAGAGAGAGGGTGATTAAAGAATATGAAACAAGCAAAAGCCTCAACCCTTTGAGGGGACAAGTGCACAGGTCTCTCTCTGGAAACTGAGAGAAGGTAGGTCATGCTGGGTTAACAGAACAGCATGATGAAAATAATCTTTAACTGGCAGCAGTTAAGCTACACCTAAATCGCTACACTGCAGGCTTACATTGCTACAACTAGACTGTCAGGATTGGTGCATTCAGGTGCTCAAGAAAAGTGTGTGTGAAAGCAATAAACAGTGCCAACAACCATCTGCATTCTGTACAACAGATTTGGCACATTTACCTTTGCAAATGCACAAATAATTGCTGCAAGTAGGGGGTACCTGTAGCAGTGCCAAGGCACCTAGCAAGCAACACCCGGCGCGATGCCCTGGCACCGACACTTTGGAAGCTAAGGAAGAGCACAACCCAGGCT
>NW_009926925.1:58066-61101 GCF_000696875.1 Nestor notabilis | reverse complement strand
ACACATATATATACATACATATATATATATAAAAACTCCACAGGAAACTGGAGAAAATTCACCAAAGCCAATAGTGACTATCTGCCCTCTAAATTAACTATGTGTAGGACAGCTGATGTGCTAGGAGCCAGGAGTCCCAAGCTGTGACCGGGCAGTCAAGAGGCAAGTCTTGTGAATATGGGTGCTGAGGGAAGTTGCATGTTGTTTGCTGGAAGAATGTATGTCTGGCAGCTAATGTGGGATGCAAAAGCAGTACAGGAGCCCTTTCTGAGTTGTGCACTGAGTGGAAGAGGTATTGACACTGTGCATAAGGAGGCAGGAGTACAAAATATAAATGAATCAATGTGATTCAGAAAGACAAGTGGTGGCTGCTCACTGTAAACCGGTCACAACTGTGTTGACTTCTTGGGTCAATCCATGATTTACTAATTACTTAAATGTTGCATTGTTAGCCACAAAGTATTGGCTGTGGACATTTCTCTGTACATTCATGCATGAAGATACTCAGAATGCAACATCATATACAAATCTTCTTGTTTCTCTTACAAAACCCCCATGCACCAGTTCCATTATGCCCATAGTTATAGACTGACTCTTACGCACAAGCTGTTGTGAGCCCCTGCTATTTGCTTATCAGAGTCAGCAAGGGAAGGGAACAGAGTAAGGATAAGCTCTTTTGTTAATCATTCCATGAAGAGTTCCTGTTCTGGATAAACAGCTTCCCCATTATCAGTGTCCTTGTGAGACAAACTACACTGGGCTCTGTGCCTGTCAGGAAAGACAAATCGCAGTAGCTAAGAATGTGATAATAAATACAATGTCATAGCCTCCAGTACTAGAAATTAAAGTCATACCTTATGATATTTACCTAAAAGTGATGCACAACATTTCCCTCTGGGCAGTAAACAATAAGAATTAATCAAATTGTATACAAGGAAAGGGCATGGCATCACCTCTGCTAGCTGTTCTGCTTTCTGTACTTGACACACCTTTTGCCCATTTCAATTAAGAAGTTTTTATGGCAGCCGAACTATTCCTAAGGTAATAACAGTGACTCAATAAGCAATATTTATCTCTGCATGTGAATGGTAAGCAGGGGACAATGAATACCTAAATTTAGTGTTTGGCCAGGCACCAAAGGTATTAGGAAGCGATAGATGCCAAATTAGAAGGGAGAAAGTCAACGAATTGTTGGGTACACCTCCTTCTTTTACACTGCACTTCATGCTAAGGTCTACGTAGCAGCCTGATAATGAAACCAGAACCAACTGGTGGCTGATAGCAGAGCTGAGCAAAACAGAACACAAATGAGCTCTCTATTACCTAGCACCACTTGTCAACAGGATGTTTTCAGCCTGAAATCTGTTGCAGGAGCATTTCCCAGCTCTGCTTTTTTGGTAACAGCAGTGTGAAGACATTGCACGGGAGGCAGCGGAGAGTCGAAGTCATGCAAGCTCAAAATCACGCCTCATAAGCAAGCATTGGGTTGCACCGTCTGTCTGGGCATTTCAGTGCCAGGCTGCACAGTAGCAACTCAGGCCATTCTTTCAGGCTACATCAGGATGTACTGACAGCTGAAAATTCAGCTGAACAAAAAACGGTCTAATGTCATTCATTGATTCAATTCATCTTCTGCCAAACATGGCAGGTAGCTGGTATGCTGGGAAGACAGGGGTCCAAGCAATTATTCTCTCGTACCTCTAGATTTGCACAGCTAAAACAGGGGTTGATCCGTTCAACAGCACTTAGATTCCCTCTCATGGCAAAGACAGTTACAAGCATCCCATCTGGCTGACAAGAAGAGGGGAGCAGCATCCAGGTACTTGAGGAAGGGCAATTTCAACAGACTACTTGGGACACAGTGAGAAGACTGGAAAGGAGCTGGGAATATCTCATGTGGACTGGCTACAACAGAGTGCATCTCTCTGACCAATGGAGATATGCTCATTTACAAAGACTTTTTGCCTTTATATGAGTGTATCAGAAAGGACACTCCTGCAAAGGAGACATGGGGGCTGAGGGAACAATGAGATTGTCACCAACCTGCAGCAGAAATCTCTGGGGTGCAAATCTGAACTGCTGGCTGAATACGTGGAGCACCAGCATCTACAGAGGTGGCAGCGTCCTTCAATGTTCTGCCTTTGAAATGTTCTTAGTAACATGACTTAATTTTCATGGCAGATTCTGCAATCTGAGGTGTGTGCAAGTCATATATCAGGGAAGAAGCAGTGGAGAGGATCTGTTACACTCTGCCTCTCATTATCTGGTGGCAAGAAGTTAATAATTCACAACTCCTTAATCCTCATTGCAATCTATTCCCAGAAGTCTTGTGATTCTCTATTAGTTCCTTAACTATCATTAAATTAATAATCCTCCTACTTTGTTTGCAGTACACCCTTCATTAAATTTAGATGCCTGCCATTCATCTTGTGTACTCCTACTGATAGATGTGATACTTCTTCAAACAAATGGCCTGGGCAGCTTTGCAGGGTGAGCAGAGCATGGAGACATCCTGTGCTCTGCCCACACGCCTTCATGCAGCTCCCACTCTCTCAAGCAGTGCACACGCTTGGGTTCTAGAGGTCACAGCAAAGAGTGGGAGGTGGCACACGGTGAACATCATAACCCAAAAACTTTCCGTCCATGCCACAGCAGCTCAGCCTACTGGAATTTGCAGCAGCTGAGCTGACAGCCCAAAATCCCTTTCCCTCCCATGAAAGGGCCTTAAGAACACAATCTCTTTGGCTTGCTGTTGATACTTGCTCTATGACAGCAATCCAGTCTCTGCTACTGAGTTCTGAGCTTCTACTGACTATAAAGGGATTGCAGGGGTGACTCCAAATTTTCATGCAAAGAAAACTTACCTGCATGCTGCCCGAAGTTACAGAAGATAGCACCAGCTCTGACGAGCAAGGACAAGATGAGATCACTGCCTGCATCTGCGACTATTTTGCCTATCATAACAAACACACCTGGTTTAGACAACTACAGCTCTTTGGATTGTAGATCTCCCCCTTCCCAAACCTCTTGATTGT